>NW_020955447.1:361227-386206 GCF_003031625.1 Empidonax traillii
TCCTGAAAACAGTGAATTTAAAATCATCTCATGCATAACTGGATAAGCTGCTGTAATCCTGTAATTGCAATGTGGGCACACTTTCAAGTGTAGTCTGTAGATGAAAACTGACTTTGAGGAAACAATGGGGTTACCACATTGGGCTCCAGCTTTATTTCAGGTAAAAAGTGTAAAGAATGTCTTGCTCCTTTAGATAAAAAATGATACAGCTCTGGCATAAAGCACTTGAAACTAGGAAGGAGTTGTTAACAGGTCTCACGTATCTTACTTCCTTTTAGCAAATTGGATTGAAGGAAAAAGTTAGAAACTTAATCTTCAAAGTCATGCTAGATTTCAGAAGTACTAGATTCCTCATCAGTGATATTGATTAAAGATTGTGTGCATTACTTACCAGTGTAAACCCCTAGCAGTGTGTAGATTAAGGAGTTGGAGGGTTTTGTTGACTCAGTGGTGTTGGTGGTATGAGTCAGGCAGTTGTATGCTCCACAGCATGCCAGGTCTTCTTCTGGGATTTCCACTAATTCAGTAAGAACAAAAAAAAAAAAAAGAAAGGCAAGCCAGTGAAGAGATAGATAACTGCCCACTATACATAAGGATATAGGAGATGGGAATCCAGTGCTCAGTGATTAGTCCTGGTTTCAAATCCTTCCTGATTGGAGATGATTAACTTCAGAATCCCAGTTTAACATCCAAATATTTCTTTTATCAGAAGCAGTAGCTTCAGACTGAATACTGAATTGATGGTTACATTGAAATAAGGGCTAAAATTAAAGGTTGAAATCTGAATCCAAGCTCAATTTGCAGTATTCAAAGTTCCAGTGCCTATCTCTATGTGTTAATCATAACACCCCATGAGACAGGTCCCTTAGTTTATACTGCCATTGAACTGATGGACAACATTCTTATAGCCATTGCACATTATCCCTCTCCAGATAATTTCTGTATACGTTATAGGAACAGAAACCATTTGAAGACATCTTTTTGTTTTATAAATTCAAATTACGACTACCCAGTAATGCAGTCTTCCAAGAAACCTGCTTTTTTTCTGGCTCTATCTTTATCATTTTATTACTGGCTTTATAATTTTCTGAGAACATACCTTAAAATAGATCAGTTTGGCAGGGTTTGGAGTAAGACCTTTGCTTTGTTCAATCTTACTAGTGTTGTGCTGGGCATACAACAAAGCCAAACACACACATGTGCTCACACACACTGTGTCACTGTGATACCATGTCTACTTCCTCCACTACCCTCTTGATAAAGAATAAATACTAACCCAAAGTGTAAACCTGAATAAGCTGTCTAGTGGAGAAGGATGATCAAAAAGACATACAATTGTTTTAATGCCTTCACTGCAGAATTTGTCATTGGTCCAAGCACAATAAAGGTCTATTTTTCAATTAAGGTTATTGTGTAACTACGTTTAGTGTGGTTTTCCTCATTGCTTGCAATCAAAGCTTCTGCAATGTGAATCAGCTGTTTAACTAGCTTCATAAACAATTTTAGTTTTAACATGATATAAAATTTAATAACGTAAAGAAAATCTTTACCTTATTATCTATAGCCACTGGCTAGCCCTATAGACCCTCAGGAAAAACTGGGCAATCAGACCCTCAGCAAAATTAACATATGCAAAAGGTGAGTCACACGAGGGAACTGTGGAAGTGTGTAAAACAAGTTTTTCATCTGTTCATTCATCATCTGAAGAGGCACATAGAGTTAGTGATATGGAGGATGCAAGGCAGGGTTTGCACTATTTGTCTGGAATTAAGGCTGCAATATTGGTGAGTGAGAAAGGATGACTCTTGTAATTTACATGGAGTACTGTTTTCTGTTGTAGGATTGCTTCATGGTGTAACTTTGCCTTGCTGCGTCTCGATGCAGTGATGAAGGCAATTTGTCAAGTATAGGTGTATGTCTGAATTCTATGCATTATGATTCTGCAGATAAATGCTATATCTTTCTGAATGTTCAGTGAAATTATGCATTTTAAGTACATGAACAGTATGGATGGATACTTTTGTTGCACTATCAGAGAAGAGAAAAATATGTGAGAGACTGGAGATGCTTACTCCCTAACCTCTGCAAAGAAGCTCCCTGTAGATTAAAGCTGAGTCTCACTGAGAAGGCACAGCAGAGAAGCTTATGGTGTAACTGCTCATCACTGTTGTGAAGATATGCAAGGCCTTTGGCTTTGAGAGCTGTTCGCAGCACATCTCTCCAGGAACACTGCCTTTTCTGAAATTCTATATAATTGATAAAAAAATAAGTAAAAGTTGTTTGTTTTTTTTTAGAATTTAGATTCTAGAATTTAGAATCAGATGTAAAACTAGGAAGGGCTTTACAAGACAAAAAAAGTAGTGGTTTAGTCTTCTTATTAAAATGATGTGTGCTGTGAGGCAGAGGAGAGTAAAATAGTTGCAGTCTGTGCAGACCCCACAGCTGCACCACAGCCTCTGCCCTGCAAGTGAAATCAGAACAGACAGTCCCTCCTGAGATATCATGTGGCTCAGTGATCAGGTCAGCAGGGCTCCACTGCACTTTGAAAGCAGTCTGTTAGCATTCTGCTCTAATGGTGTTTCATCTGTAGTTATCTGTGCTTAAAGGAAGCCTGATTCTCCAAAAGTATCACACCTTGTGACAACTACTTTGCCATAAACCCAAGGATTCAAAGATGAATGCCAGCTCCCTGACATTTAGCTTTTAAACTAGTACCTATTTGAATACTCTTCAGAGGACATGCTACTTAACTGAGCCAGGGAAGAGAGGTAACTTCCTGCTACTGAAAGTAGACCGCATATGGAAAGTCCCTGTTGTGACTTTGGCAGGATAAGGAGTGCACAGGAGACTGCAATGATAATATACTGTAGCATTTTGAATCTTTAAGGTGGCATCCAAGTATTAATTTATCTTCACAACTGCCCATTTAAAACTGACACCAATTACATGCATGGGAAATGAGGGCACTGCTGTTGAGTGATTTCTTCAAGCTACATTGTCATCTGCTGTCTGAGCCTGAAATACAGCAGAGGAGCCCGGGCACACAGACTCCTGCCAACAGCTACTGCTATTTCTTCTTGACAGTTCTGTAGAACGCTCATTTTCAGCAAGCACCAGCATCAGCTTGACTACTACTGAATGTTTAACAGCAAACTAATCCAATACTTCAAACTTTGCAAAAAGGTTGCTTCATGTTTTGCCTTTTGTTTTAATCCACTTTAAATAGAAGTCAGATGTGAAGAACTGTCACTGCCAGCAGCCTATCTATGCTTTACAACACAGGGGTGGAATTAAATCAGAATTCAATAGACATCTATTTTTGAGCTATTTGTCTGAACTCTCTTTCTGGCTGATGAAAAGTTGATAGAAAATAGACACTTCCAGAGAGCAAAGCAGCCATCTATTTCATACATCTATCTTCAGATGAGCTAACTCACATCTAAAGTGCCTTTTGCCACTGCCTCTGGAAGCTCAGCTGCAGAAATTTACCTTTTCTCTACCTAGAGCAAGCTGAAGTTTATGTAAAGAAGTGCCAAAATTTTAAAATATATTTTACCATTGGTGGAAGATTGGCTAAATATCAAGGATGAGATAAGATTTCCCCAGATGCCGGCGGACTGAAATACCAGAAAGAAGACCCCAAAGTATTGGTTGATAATGTCTTTTGCATTTTTTCCTGCTTTCTCAGCGTATGAAGTGCCAGCAATGGTGAGGTAAGTGCATTTGGCAGACCAGAGCGGTGCTCCTCCTAAGCCCAGGATCACAGATGTAGGTATTAGGGTGTACCTGCCAAAGAACACTTCATTTAGCATAGTTGTTGTCCATTAGCATAATAAACATTTGTCCAAAGATCCAGAGGCAAAAATAGACATCAAAGAAATAGATTTATCCTTTGTATGACACAATAAATCTGTTACATGGAATCCAGAAAAGGCCAGTCTTACGAAATTTGGGATGTGCAAGCACTCCCAGCTCTGTTGGGAACTAGGCCTAAGCTAGGCTGGCTAGGTCTATGCTCATGTACCTTGTCTTCTTGTAACTATTATTAAATTGGACCTGCACTTCAGAAGATGGATCACAACAACTTTCCTCCAAAGAGCTGCTGTCTCTGTGTCTGCAGAGCAAAAGTTGTTCCTCCACCTTTGAAAAGGCAAGGCAGGAGTAGCCTCTTCCTGTGGTCCTCTTCATCCAGGACTATAGGCTGGAAGATAGCCTTCCTTTCAATGTTTTCAAAAACAGTCCTAAAAGTAATTTGGCTTTTCCATGAAACTTCTGATTTATTTTTTTCCCCAAGGTGAATGTCTGCTACAAACATGAGTTAGAGAAGCAACTTCAGGTGGGTGAAGAGATGCATTCATTCTGACTTTTTACCCCTTTTTACTTCTCTGCTTCACCTGCTACTGATTTATCTCTGTTTCTTGCAGGTTGCACTTTTGCATCCAACTTTCTAATCTGCAACACAGAGGTATTGTAGGAATTGAGAAGAAAAAGAATACTTATTTTGTTCAAACACGATAGACAGAGTTAAAGTATTTAAATTGTACCAGCTAGCATAGAAGTTCCCCAAGGAGAATGCAATGTAGCAGCACATAGAGATTGCAATGGTCCACTTGCAGCCCAGCTTCTTAATGAGGATTGGAGGGAGGAACATGGATGATAAGATGAGCGCAGCATAGAGAACGCTTAGGGAAGCAACACCCAGGCCTTCTTCTGAGTTGAGACTGCTCTGCATGGACAAAAACAGTGATTGAGACAAATTTTATCACAGGTACATATTATTATGATGTACAGAGAATAGCTTCAGGTAGAAGTGGAGAGACATAGCATCTGGGGCTGGGTATTACTGTCTCCCTTCCCCAAAGCAGCCTGATTATGGATTTATGGTTTTTTTCACAATAATAGAACAGTTATGAAAATATGAGACGAAACCAGGTGAGGATTGCTCAGATTCAAAGCTTCAGTAAGTCAGACCTTAGATTATTTGATGTAATTTGTTTGAGTTTCTCTTTGAAAGCAAGGTGAATGAAGGATAGTTTCTTTTCTTGACCTTCACTTGTTCACTTGTTCACAGAATCACAGAATATCCTGAGTTGGAAGGAACCCACAAGGATCATTCAGTTCAACTTTTTGCCCTGCACTGAAACATCCCCAAAAGTCACACCATGTGCCTGAGAATATCATCCAAACACTTCTTGAACTCTGTCAGGCTTGGTGCTGTGACCACTCCCCTGGGGAACCTGTTCCAGTTCCCAACCACCCTCTGAGTGAAGAACCTCTTCCTAATATCCAACCTAAACCTCCTCTGGCACAACCTCAGGCCATTCCCTCAGGTCACCAGAGAAGAGATCAATGTCTGTCCCTCCTCTTCCCTCATGAGGACGTTGCAGACTGCAAGGAGGTCTCCCCTCAGTCTCCTCTTCTCCAGGCTGAACAGACCAAGTGACCTCAGGCACTTCTCATATGGCTTTCCCTCAAGGTCTTTCACCATTTCATTGTCCTCAGGCAGGCAGGAATATCCTCAGATCTGCATTGAAAGGGCTGACTTAGCAACAGTAGAAGATCCTTTGCTTTAAAGTACAGGTTTGATAATTTCTAAATTCTACAGAGACTGAGGTCCTAATATGCTCACAGCAGCCCTTTGTAGTTGGAGTAATTGATTCAATCACATTTTGACAAGGGAGGAATAACTGATCTAACCAGATGTTAGAGTTTTATGCTCAAAGTAGTTCTCCTCTTGATTCTGTGAAAGTTGAAATGAAAAGATCCAGTTGGGAGACCTGGGCAAGCTTAAAAAGTGGGCCCACGTGAACCTAATGAGGTTCAACAAGTCCAAGTGCAAGGTGCACCTGGGTTCAGGCAATCCCAGTCTTAAGTACAGACTGGGAGAAGAACTCACTTAGACTAGCCCTTCAGGGAAGGACTTGAGGATTCTTGTGGATGAAAAGCTGGACATGAGCAACAGTGTGTGCGCTCACAGCCCAGAGGCAAATCACATCCTGGGCTGCATCAAAATAACTGTGACCAGCCCCTCTACTTTGCTCTTGCAAGACCCCAACTGGACTACTGCATCTAGTTCTGGGGTCCCCAGCACAGGAAGGACATGGACCTGCTGAGGAGGGTGCAGAGAAGAGCAATGAACATGATCAGAGGAATGGAGCACCTCCCCTAGACAGGCTGAGACAGTTGGGATTGTTCAGGCAGAAGGGAAGACTCCAGGAAGACTTCCTTGCAGCCTTACAATACTTTAAGGGGACTTATAGAAAAGTGGGAAAGTGACTTTTCAGAAGTCATAGGACAAGGGGCAACAGATGTAAACTAAAAGAGGAGAGATTTCGGTTAGATATTAGGAAGAAATTCTTTATTATGAGATTGCTGAGGCACTAGAACAGGTTGCCCAGAGAATCTGTGGAAACCCCATCCCTGGAAGTGTTCAAGGCCAGTTTGGAGGGGGCTTTAAGCAACTTGGTCTAGTGGAAGGTGTCCCTGCCCAGGCAGGAGAGTTGGAACTAGGTTATCTATGAGGTCCCTTCCAACACAAACCATTCTACAGTTCTATGCTGCTTATCAATCTTTTCCTATTTGTTTTATTTAAAAGCTGATGTAATCCAGTATGATTTTGGAAGAGGGACTGGATGCTGAGGTGTTGGCACTGGAGAGAGCTAGAGGAGAGTGAGGCTGTTGGCACTTAACAGAACACTTTCAAGCCCTGCAGTGGCTGTGCAGTCTGACCATGCAGTTGTGCAGCAACCTTGGTGAGAAACAGGTACCAGGGATGTGAGGTCAGGACCTTCTCTGATGAGTGTCAGAGTATTTGAGAATTGGAATGGCTGTTTTGTAAACTGGCAGAGAGGCTTCCTGATCTCAGAGGTCTTATTTCTGACACATCATGTGCCTGGCTTTGCCAGTTGCAGCTTCCAAAAATTAGAAGCCAGGCCTCCCAAACCATATGATTAGCTTAATTCTTATTGTCTGGGGTTTCTCTGGGGGATTTGGGTAGTAGAATATTGAAATGAATAATGAAAATTTTAATTTTTTAGTGTTCCAACATTTAACCTGAGTGTGCATCATTTCAGATGGTGGGACTGACTTGCAGCTTCTTGGGTTTATCTTCCCCTGTTTCATTAGCCTCCCCAACTCGTAATATCTCCATCCAGTTTGGGGGATATTTTTGCATAACTTTTTGAACTCAGAATCTGACAATGTAATAATGAGAAGATGTTCAAAGATAGGAGAAGAGAGATGTACAGAACTAGCAGGGACCTCTTCCTGAAATGAGACCGACTTCTTGTTATTGCAAACAAGTGCATCATGTTATGTGTCAAGTTCCACCTTTAAGGTATACAGACTCCCACTCCAGTGGGAAAATCCAATCCAACTGACCATGGTCATATGTTAATATCCTGCCTAAAGTTGCTTATGAATAGTTTATGTCCATTTATTAGTCATGAGGCCAGCAGAGTCTCCTGGTCTGAGAAGTTTCTAATTGTGTTTATCTGCTCTGAAGTATTCATAGGCAGCAACAGTAACCCTTGTTTTTTTATTTTGGTTTAAAAAGTGCGCTCTAATAGTATTTTAAGTGTTCAAGTAATTCTAGAAAGTCATCTCTGCTACTATGTCTTAGGATGTTAATGACACTACAAACCACAACTGCCTTTGATTTAAAATAATATCCTTTACTATTACATAATATCACGGTCCCAGGAATTACTGTATTTTTTTATACTTAAATTATTTAATGGTTTGGGTATAATTTTTTATTATTTTACATTGCAGTACAATGATAATAACAATTTTATAAAATCACAGCAATTTAGAATTATAAAAAAAAACCCTTTCTGGAAACTGAATTTGTTTTTAATTTTGCAATATCTTCTTTTAAGAAAAATCACAGGTAAAGTTTGTTTTTATTCAAACAACTTTGTGAATCTAAAGAAGTATTATGCCACAAGTATTCAAGCTATTTGAGAAATACTAGAATAAAATATTTAGTAAGTACCATGGATCTGGGTGAGGAATACTAATCTGCAGCAAGTTAATGTCCTAACCCATCTCATAAAAAGTATCGTGCATGCCTTGCTCACAGAGACCGTGGGAAGATGGATGTGTTTCCTTCTGCCAGCTGTTCTGATGCTCTTCCAGGCCAACTGTCCTGCTAATCAGTGGGAGATCCACACTTACCTGTAGACTCTGGAGTCCTCCGTAAGCAGTAAAGAGGAATAAAAATCCGAAAGAAATGACCAAAACATTCTTAAGATTCCTTTCCATGTTGATTCATAGAAGACAAAAGGTCTGCTGGTGAGCAGAGCTGATCCAATTATTCCAGGGGATGGTTTGAGTCGTAGAAAAACAGCTTATGTCTTGTTGGAAAAGGTCACTTCTTTCTGTGTTTGTAGAGGAAAGAGTTGTTAATTATTTGAAGACTGGCCAGTGAACTTTACTTTTATTTGTACTGAAAATGGGTTATGGAGTTGTTACTCATTCACCTGTTGTGACTCAGGCAATAGCAGTCGCCCCTGAAGGACATTTATCATGTTTTATTAGATAGGTATATAAGGCACTTACAACACTTGGACCAATTTGAGCATTGCAATTGTACATTATATGGCTCTCTAGTATGAGCAGCACAGAAATAAAAAAATGCAAGCAGTGAAATTGCTTTCTGGCAGAAAGATATACCAATCCATAAAGGGCAAAGATTAAACCATTGTACTGAAATCTGTATTAGGTCTATTGCTTAACTAAGGTTGCAAAAGCGTACTAGGAAACGAGATTGTGTTACAGTGCTGTCAGCATACACCAGCTCTGTAGCTGTGCAGCACAGAAAACCAAGGCTGCTGGCTGCTTCACAGGTGAGAGAGTCTTCGTTCATGGGGAATCCCACGGCTTCCAGCTTTGAAATTTACCAAGTCATAGTCATGAAAATAATTTTTCTCCATCTTTCTCATCAACTCAGAAGCCAAGAAGAAAGTGGATTGAGAAGATAAATAAAAAAAAAACAACTTCCCCTCTACTTCTCTGGCCCTAAACCTGGCAGGGTGAACAAGACCCTTCCTGTAGCTGTGGCAGAGGAGGGATTTGAGCTTTGGATCAAAGTTGAATCCAAGAAAGTCCGTAGTATAATATAAACAAATTCAAGTGGAGATGGTCTGTAGCGCGTCCACAGAGTCCATCGGGAATGCACAGCTAAAACTTGGTCCAAATCCCACTAGATGGCACAATTTTGCTTCCCAAGGGGACACTTGAGGGTGAGGGGAGGAAGTGTTAATGCATTAATTCATTTAATACAAAAGAGGTCACAGCTAGTTTCTACTTTGGAGAAAATTGCAGTATGTGCCTTTTCATTTTCTTCTTTTATCTTATAATCTTGAATGAAATAACGCAGAAAACATAATCTTTTAATACTCTATTGTTAATGTTTCTTCTATATTGCAAGTCTAGATAGTGGCTTTTTATTTTACGGGCTACTATGCTCAGTATGCAAACGTTTTGAATTAGATCACAATGATGCTCTTGTTTGGCAGTGTTTGTAAGCCTCTACAAGGCACTTAAACTGGTGGTACTTTTCCCCATCTTTTTAGGTTTATGGACCCTTGCAATTTCCAGGTGGAAACATTTCACAAGAAATTTGCACCTGGTGTTAACATGCTTGTTTCTGTTTCAGATCCCTTAGAAAAAGTCTGCAAAATTCTATGGACTTGCAATCTTAAGTTTAAAACAACTGGAAAAATGCTTGAGAATATGTAAGAATAATGCTTATTCTAAACAAAAGAGTAATTATCATCTGCTCCAGCAAAGGCAATAACCTGGAATAGTGTAAAGAGCACACAGTTATAAAAGCCTTTATTTCAGTTCTCTTTCTTGACACTATAACAAAGCTTTTAAAAAACAAAAAAAAACAAGTGGACACTATTTTTAAAATGCAGTGTTGGACAGGTTAACTGATCAGCACTTCTGTTCTGAAGGAATTCTTAACTCCTAATTCAGTCACATCCTCTCAGCAGTGCAATATTGGAGAGGATATGGGACATGGTGCTTTTTTTGTATACAGGTTTTTTTCTCCTCTTTCCACTGATCAAAGGCATTTCAGCCTGCTGCACATCCCTTGCCCAGGGGTTATCCAACCGAGTGGTCCCAAGCCCCTCCTTAGGAATTTGCAGAGTCCTTCACCAAGGAAATCTGATAAGGCCAAGGATCTTTTCCTTTGGTACCAGGCAGCCGAGGCTCCAGCAGGCCTGCTGTGTATCACGCTTGACACCTCTTTCATTCTTTCTGCCAGTCTAACTAAGATTAAGTGAGTGATCCTCAGGAACTGTGAAACGCATTTGAGGCTTAGCTTTCTTACAGAAGACTGCAGCCACCCAACTAAAACAGTCTCACAGAGCACCATCACAAATATAGGAGATAGAAGAGGCTGTTTAAACTGATGACTCCCTCCCACAGCCAATTACATTTGTTTTCCAGCGTTTATTTTCTCAGTGTAAATGAGGGCAGCCTTTGCTCAAAAGATTATAGCACCAGAGGCTAATCTTTGGGAAGTTTTGTTCTTCATAATTATCTTTTCCCTATACTCTCTATTCTGGTTAAATACATTGTTTAGGCAATTATTTTAACTACAGGACAAAACCACAACACCCAGAATACTCATCAGAGGATTTTCTGTCTTAGGAGGCTTTTAATTGGTTAGTTCCTTGGTGGTATACAGTATGCCTTGAATCTATCTGTAGAAAGGATGACTGCCTATACAGCACTTTCTTTCTTGCTCTGAAAGCCTGGCCATGTTGCTCTCTTCTTCTCCTCCTCCTTCACCTGCATTTGTGCCCTGCCTATTTTGGAATGACTAATGAGGCAGGAATGACTAAATGTGACATGTGTCTTGCAAAGCCCAACCATTCTGACAGGGACATCGGAAAATACAGGCTGTTACATGTTGAGAGACGATCACAATTGGGATGTGAGATCCATAATACTGAGCTGAACAGATCAAGCAGTAAAAGCTGTTTTCTCTCAGGAAGGGGGCTGGAAGGGAGTTGCCAGTCAGTGAACTCATTTTGCCCACAAATTTGGAGGAAAACAATCTTTGTTGGGCCAAAGGCTCTAGAATTGTGAGTTGGTCCTGTTTGTCTCTAAAGGTTTAAACATGTCACTCTCCTCCAGTATTTCAGGTTTCATTTCCAAATTTCCTGTATTTCTCATTGTCCTTTCAAATACTTCTTTTCCACCATGCAATGCATCTACAGATACTGTCCTTTCATCTGTTCTCCCAGGATTCCCTCTACATGCTAGCTTCATAGACATCAGTTTGCCACTTCTGTCTGAATTCCACCTGCTGATGTCCTCTGTCTTTCTCGGGAGGCACCAAGCTGTCTATCTCAATCTTCCTTTATGTCCTTGATGTGTTTCGTTCTTCCTTCTTCCCTTCCTGCTTTGCTGTTCCTGAGCCATCACCCTCTGTGTCTCTCTGTTTCTCCTTTCTCACCTCATCTTCTGAGTGCCAGCAGACTTTTTGATTCTTAAGGGGGTGACCTGAAATCTGCTGGTTGTGTTCCCATCTCACAGACTGTTACACTACTTTTAGCCTTACTAGCTGTAAGGTTTCTCTCTCTCCTCCCTTAGCACTGCTCTTAATTTCTCATGACACTCTTTTCCTCCAGCTCCACTACCTATTCCTTAAAGAGAAGGAGGAGAGACACCTGGTCTTCTGGGCTGGAAGCCAGCTCATGGTAGAAAGGGGACCAAATGGAAAAAACTCAGAGAAGGTTCAAGCTTGAGTGAAATTGTGAGTTTTTTATCAGTAGGACCATGTAGGAGACTTTTCCTGCAGGACACTTGTCTGCTCTGCTGAATGCAGCTGTCCAAATAACCAACATTGTCTTTATAATACAGACAGGACTCAATTTATGATAGGACAATGTGATGCCAGTCCAGGCTCACTCATAAATTTTTATGAGCTGGAGAAACAGTTCCTTAAAGTGTTGGGCTTCTTATAGATGTTACTTGCCTCCTGAGACTTGCATCACTTTTGGCTGGAGCTTTCAGTGTATGTGAGAGTGTTCACAGATACTAATTCAAGACTAGGTAGACATGAAAGCATGCTGAAGGTAAGCCCCTGCCCCGTGTAGAAGCCAACCAACCTCCCTGCAGAGGACAGCTAGGAGATTGGCCTCTCCAGGTTGACAGCTGCCTGGGAACAATCCCCTGTTTCTCCACTGGAGTTGTCTTGCATTCTTTCTCTTTATCATAAAGTTCTTTCATCTGGTTCAGACTCAGCCAAATCACATTTTTCCTTCTTAAAACTGTTGCCTGCGCACTGAAATTATACATGTGCCTTGCTCTGCATTTTGGATGTTTTGGAATAGCTGCAGTAATCCCATTCCTAATCCTAAACCAGCAACTGTGACTCAGTTGGTAAGATTTAACACCCTGCTAAGATAAACATGCCACTGTTGTGATCTGTGCTTTTATAATGAATGGGTAGGGAGGTGGATCCTGCATATGAACAATGGACTTTTGTACGGCAGTGGCTCTGAAGTCTTAAGAGCCTTTTACTGGAAACTGCTTGACTTCATACTGGTTGTTCACATGACCATGCATCAGAAATTCCTTGCACACACCCACGATGTGGCTGGAAGGATGGGACTCTGTCAGCAATCCAAATCATGTACATTTTCACCTTTCCTTTTTGGTTCAGAGATGGCTGCTTATGTTACTCATGTCCACTATCAAGCTAGCACAATAGAATGTCTATAGTGGTCAGTCAGAAAGCCCCTACTTTTTAAAGGCTATCACCTAAAGATTCTTGATGAGTTTATCAGCCTGTAGAAATATAAAGAAAAGGAGAATGGGGCTTGATCCCAGAGAACAGCGCTGCATATTGGTGTAGACATCCTGGGATGTGGGTGTCCTCATCTCCAGTGCCTTCCACCTTTCATTTGTCCCTTCCCTTGCCTCAGTATCAGTAAATCATGCAGCCGTCCAGGACACTGTTTCTCTACCAGCTGACCCTGACTCTTTCCCCCTGTCCGCAGCTCTGCCTTCTCCCTCCAGTCTCAGGCACATTAGTCTGCAAATCCTTATATTCAAACAAATCAAATTACAAATCAAATTCAAATTACCTTTTCCAGTGGCTTCCTGTACTTTGAAATTATGGAGCTAAGACAGAACTCCTTGGAAACAGGTACTGGAGTCCAGCTGGGGAACTTCTTGGTGGTTGCTGCTCTGAACAAGCTGTGAGCTTCTAATCTTGCACTGACCTTTACAGAAACTGCCCTAGTACACTCACCAGGGTTGCAAAACTCCTTACCTGTCCTTGTTGGGAAATTCATCATTATTGTCAGTCCCTCTGTAAAACTTGAACCGAGTAGCAAACAGTATCTAGGAAGACAAGACACATACAACTCCACCTCTTGCTTATCATCTGAAATAATAATAACTATGATTTTGTTTGCACTCTTGCTTGCATATTCACTTATTGTTAAATGTCAATATTCCACCAAACTGCTCCCGCCTCCAGAGAAGTACCCAGATTGTTAACCAGAGTAACTCAATCCATTTAACAAAAGCTGTTCCATAACTTCATGAGGACAGGGCCTATCAGTCACCCACAACACAGTATGATGGGCACGTGGTGAGGACTTGAAGGTGAAAAGTGAAGTCCTATTATCACCAGCTCCTTAGTGATTTAACAGTACCACAGGAATAGTTACTGCATAGAGAGTTTCAGCCTGAATTGCACCTGGAAAGTCATCCCTTTTTTTTTTCCCCTAGTAAAAGTCACTCACGGAGCCTGTTCCAGTATCCACTGCAATCACTGGAAGACTGCCTACTTTGGCAACAATTCCTGCAGTCCTTTATACTCCAGTGGATGGATGCCCTTGGCTTTCCCACATGAGAGAGTTAAAGTTGGTGAAGTCAGCTTCAGAAGCAGGAGGCTAAGGAGTTCCGAGCATTGTAGGACAATTCTGGAGAAATGTGGAGGTGAAATTTTCAGATCAGCCAGTGGGAAATCTAGAAGCAATATCTAGTTCCTAACAGACTGCTAATTTCAATAGGATCTCTGTGAGAAAATATATTTCCATTCTGTTTGCTGGACTCCCTAAGGCCAACAAACAGATCAGAGTGGACTAAATATGTCTGTAGCTACTTTAAAAAAAAATCATTATGATTAACTATCAGAAATTACAGAAATTATGCTAAGCATGGATTCCTCCATTCCAGACCTCTGGAGGTACGGCAGTTTTAATTATTCAGCATTAAAGACTGGCTTAATTAAGTTTTATCTTAAACATTCTCCTGCAGAGATAGCTTTTTAAGTGACTGTAAGTGCTTAAACAGACAAATAAAACGAAATCAAGAGTATACTACAGAAAATCCCAGTATCTTTTTATTGTGAGATCTTGGCTCTGCAAGGGAGGAAGAAATTAGGACTAAAACCACACCATATGGAGAAGGAGAAACAGGGAGTTTACTGGAGCAGATAGAGAAAAGCAGACAAACTAGTGGCCTGTTTTTTTGATTACCAAATGCTTAAACTATCAGAATATTCATATCGTCTTTAAATATTTTAATGAACATAAACTTTCACAGCTCTCTATTAAAAAAGCAGAACATGCATGAAAAGGCTTTCTGTAAACATACAAAAGGAATGCTGCAAAAACCTGTAAAGAATGACAATTCGTTTTGACTTTCATAATGAATTATTCTGGTTTTGTTCATAAATGTTCCCAGTTCCCCCTGATGCTTTCATCTCCTTGAGGGTGAACCTGTGCTGAGCCTTGAGTCTGTTTTAATCTATATTTTAGTCTGGGAACAGCTGTGGTGCCTTTGACCAGGATGGAACTTAGGTGGTGCAGTGTCTATTGGCTATTTCTCCAGAAGGCCACCCTGCAATGAAGTGGAATAGTAAAAACAAGTTGGATTTCAGTATGAATCTAGCTATTCATAGTAGCTTTTCACTTGAACTGGAACTGTAATGAGACATGGTTTGGTACGTAATGGTGCAGGCTATAACCTAGCTGTCTGTTGTGCAGAATCCCTCTGCAGAGATGAAAACAGAGCCAGAAGGAGTCATCTGTTTCTTGTACTTGGCATTGCTCTTGGAGAATCACCAGGACCTTAATCCCAGGGGCCAAAAGCATTCAATGCTTGGTTTTGCAACGAGTAGAGCTCAAACCTGTGTTTTGGGTTGCAAGCATTGTTTTATCCTTTATAAAACAAGGTCCTGATATGGGCTTTTGATTAATTATACTTCAAAATCTTTCTCCTTTTTATTTACCTTTTGGGTGTAGGTGCAGAATTCTAATGGAGATCAGCTTCTTTGGCAGCATGAGAAATAGATTAAATATTGCAGCCTAAAGAGGTTGCCAAAATTACAATTCAAAATATGTAACGCTCCTTTCATTGCAGCTTTTAAACAGAAGCACAGGTCTCCTAAAGATGTAATCTATGAGGCATGTCAAAGGTTTTTGACATTTGAAATTATAGCTCCAGTACTGGGAGAGACTGTCAGTTTGTAGCTTTGTGCTCTTTCTCACTGCAAATGTGAGCAATTTCTTTTAGCCCGCAGTACATCACCAGTATATTGTTGTTTGTGGAGGTGCTCGGATTTAGTAGATGAGAATCAATAAATGAACCATTTACTCTCTGTGAAATTGACTTTTATAATTGAGGGACTGGTAAAAATGTTTGTATATCTGAGACAAGCAAAAATCAAACTGCATGGTATCGCACATTTGCAGCAGATCTGAAAGAAGTAAGTTGGTTCTTTTGGAAAGAAGATAAAGAACTGCATAAATGTTGAATGGAAGATACCACTGGATGTCAGCTACGCCAGCCTCCAGCTCCGAGCAGCCTTGCCATCAGCACTAAATCAGATCAACCATGAGGCCTGGAACAACATAACCTGGATTGAAGTAAGTGTTCCTGACCAAGGACTACTGCAACACTTCTCTCCAATGAAATAATACAGGACAGTGGGAGTTTCCTGTGGACAGTTCTGCTGATTAATCCTATTCAGGCAGGAAGCCCTGCTGCTGAGATATTTGCCAGACCCACAAGTGACCATCACAATCACACACTAGATGCTTATGAAGAGAGCCTGTTGTTTCACAGACTGCTTAAGTACCCTATGTAGCCTTATACAGTAAGTATCACAGATTGGCCTCCACTTGTTAGAATAGGCTGTAGTGCAGAATTAGGGTTATAGTCATGTATTTGTGCCTTAGTCTTCCTTTTTGGGTTCATACCTTGAATCATTTTACAAGTAATGGCCTGGTGCAAATCACTGTGTTAAAAAAAACATGTTCTTTAGAGGACTGAGGATTCTTGTCCAGATACAGAGCTAGAAATTCTATTGTTAGTTTTTCTGGGGTTTATATACTTTTCTTATAGAGTTGCCTCCAGAACCCTTTTTTCTTGAGTGGAGCATTCTGATGCTCCAAATGCTACAGGATTTTATAAATTTCCTTTAGGAATTCAGAGGCACTATTGAACTTGCTATCAGGTGTGCTCTTTCTGTCCGGTTGAACTCCTTCCATTAGATCAAATCTCAGGTATTAAACTTGTTTGACACCTTGCCTTGGTAACTTCCCTATACTTGCTCAGCATACTAATTCTCCTCAGGGATTCTTCCCTATCTATTCAGGGGTTGCTGGTCTCACCTTTGTCACGGCTGATCTTTCTTTTACCCTGCTTATCTTATCTTTCCCCCTCCAGTGTCTGAGCCACGAGTTGGTAAAGAGAGAAGCTGAATGCAGCAGGTATAGCTAACCTGTCAACTTGAACCTGGAAACCTGCTTCTTCAGCATCTGACCATGTTTAACAAAAATTGGGCATGGCAAATTACCAAAGGAAGTTCTGCCTCTGACCTTCTGCTTTCCCTAAGAAGGTTCTGTGAAGACCTATTTAGTATCACAAAGCATATAAAATAGGGAGGAGGGGGAGGGGAAGAGAGGGAAGAAATAAAAAGCTGCCTTCCACTGCCTTCCAAAGGCTTAAAGGCTCCCTTAGAAGTGCATTGGCAGTTACTTTATGAAAAACGAAGCCAAACATCATGTTAAAAGCTGTAAAGTTGGCGTGAAGATCCATAAGGGCTAGTGCAACTTTAAATGGATGGGGGTTTGGGAGTAAGTAATATGTAGGGTGTGTCATGACATTCTGTGTTTATATGCACTTTCTAGCTTTTTGACCAGTAATACAGAAAACCCTTTGTAAACTGGGGCCAGACCTAATTTTTATCTAATATAGATGATCTATAGAGTTAAAAAACCAAGGCAGATATTTGGCAATTTGGTAACATGAAATGCCACTCCGTTTGTGTGTGGCTTCTAAAACTATGCTTTATTTAGATATGAGGCAATCAAATAACATTTTTCAATTCTATTGTTTCCCAGGAGAGAGAATGTGGGTACTAAGGGAAAAAGTTGAAAATGAAATGCAGCATGCAATTTAAAGAGCTCCTCTAGTTCATCATTCTTCTCATCTCTCCCTGAAAATGTTCAAGAGTTATCATGGACCTTCCTTGGCAATCTATTTCAGACTTTACCTATCATAAACTTCTCTGAATATATGTAACTTGAGTCATTCTTCCTTCTATGGGAACCAATTATCGAGGCCTCACAAATGCCAGACAGAACAGCAAGGTATGAGCTGCAGATGACACCCCTGTCTATAAAATCTTGAATAATGCTTGTAAAATCATCTTAAATTCTAATCGTGTCTTACTTGTGGTCTCTTCCAGTGTCATGTCTTCTGCAGTATAGTCAGTTCCTTCTCTATTCAGGCCTCCAGATCATGAGTAAAATCAGTAAGCAAGAATAGATCCAGAACAGATATCAACAAAACCTCACTCAGTATGTCTTTCCACTCCAATTGTGAATCAGAGTAAGCAGTCACTGTGGGTAGTTCTGTATGAGCTTGCACACAACTTGCACTAGTTTCATCAACACTCTAGCTGGCTTATGAAAATGTCACATGAACCAGGGATGGGAATATAACAAAATAAAAAGAAGTGACTCCTACTGCTTCTCCTCTAGCTATTCCTGTCACAGATTATAGGAAGGAAATTCTATTGGTCTGACATAATATTTTTTTCTTAACAAATCCATGGTAGCTGTTACTCATTTCCATTTTCCCTTCAACAAATATTTTGTAACAAATTTTACTACCAAATTTCAGAAAACACCAGGTCTGTTCAAGAACATGCAGTTTAGTCTGTCTGAGTTTTGAAACTTTGAAAAGCAGTCTTGCAATACAACCTTCAGAAGATACATGTGTTTGTTCTAACAGCAAATCTTTTCTTCCTTGGCAAATCAAAGTTTTCCATTTGTTTCCTTGTTCACTTCACCATGTATTCTTTCATGTGTTATCATGTATTTGCACCACACAGTCACTCTCCAGGAGAGTTGCAGGGAGCTGGTGAGAAGGAATTCCCAAGATTCAGTGGCAAGAAAGGAACTACAACAGTGCCCTGATCATTTCCAGGCACTGAGGACCCAGCTTACCTCTGGGGAGAAGGGCACTTTGGACCAAAGGGAATCTGACAGGGTCTGAGCCTTGAGCCTGGGCAGCAATGGCTTAGCATAGCACCATCAATACTGTCTCAAATACATCCTCACACAAACTTCTGCTCTGTAAGAACAGGCACACATCTATATATCCATTGCATTTGGCAGTCCTGCCTACCTTGGACCTTTACTCATTCACAAGAAAGTCCTCACTAGAACAAGGTAAACAAATTTGTTGTTTTTCTCCAAATGGAGAACTTCAACTATCAAAAGAGCATTTAACCCCCAGTGCTACAGGTAAGAATCGTTGTACAACTTCTACTCATCCTTGGTTACCCACAAAACAGTGGTGAAGGCTCTACAAATAATTGTGTTCATCAGCAGTCAAGGTTTACTTTACCTAAATTTCCTATTCAAGCAGACATTTAAAGTTGATTTATAAGCAAATAAAATACAAATGATTTCTTCATCCCACATATTATAACATATTAAATCCTTCTGGGAATTACACTCTGTAATCTTTCTCATATGCTAACTTAGATTCTCCACAGTGTCAATGTTTACTGATTGCCCAGAACATCATTTTGCACAGACCTGCACACACATTTTGGGTATTTGTGCTATGCAACTCAGTAAATCCAGTGAGTTTGAATTAAGTGGGTTATATATCACCAAACACACAGAGTAATATGTGGTGCCTCCTCTCTGTTCCTCTTAAAAGCTGCTGGCTGATGAGCTATTATTGTCCATGCAGAAGCACTGTTTTAGAGTGAAATCTAGGATATTCCAGTAGGTTTGTAATAAGAGAAGAATAATCTAGGTTTGTGTCAGTCTCAAAGGTCACATCTGTACCGATGTGAACCAGTGTACTTCCACGAAAGTCAGTGAGTCTAGGCTGATTTACTATAGCTGAGCATTATTGCCTATATGTAATTAATCTGTGGGGTCTGGGTTTTTTTCTGCCTGATCTGACATCCATTGAAAGCCAAAGCACATTAATGAGATTGTATGAATTGCCTGTAAAGACAGGCATATCTTCTTGCCTTTCTGGTGACTATGCAGGAGTATTTTTTGCTATTCTGTCCAAAATGATTCTAAGAGTAAAGAGTCCTCTCTTCTTATACTTGATAGGAAAACATAGGACAGGAGAAACAGCATATTATGAACCCTTTTTTAACTTCTGGGGAATTAGAAGCAGATTCACAGAAGATCACAGCTTTGCAAGTTTGCACCTCTCTGGTATTGCTCTTACAGTGCTTAGGAGAGGAGACCTAGAACTGGTCCCTGTTCCATGTTTTGCTATTTCATATCAACCAGTACATAGGATAAAACACAGGATCCAGTATTCAGTCTGCCTTTTCCCTCGCAGAGTTAATATCTGCATCACTGGTTTACAAAACCATTCACATTTTCCCCGCTCTGATGCATGGGAGAGATAGATCATTACAGCTCATAAACTAGCAGGCTGAGCACCCTTCTCGCAAGAGGTGAGTGAAACAAGCCTGAGTCTCTGCAGAAAGAAGGGTTAATTGAATCTGTGTCTCACAAATAGTTCTACAGAGGTATATTAGGCACATCTCAGCATACTTGGGTAAAGTCCCTCTGAGGAGACAGGCCCTATGGGAAGCATTCCCTAGCCTCTTATTGCTAATTATAGGTGTAATCTACTAAATGCAGCCATCTGGGAAGTGATACTATTTAAAGTACTTAAAGACTCTCTAGCTTTGAAAGGTACTGTGTAAAATCAGGTGCTAGCCCGGTTTACAAAGACTATGGTCGATAATCCATAACTTCATTGACTGTTGGGTGGGACTCAGGTTTTAAAGATTCCTGGCATCCATTTACAGATGGATGATTGGAAATTTTAAATGATAGCTTCTCTTTTGCTTTGCTTGACTACTTTGCTGAGCTATCAAATATCTGACTGTTGTGAACTGGGATTAATTTTTTTTCCTTTCTAAAACCCCCACAATTTCAATGTCCTGAATTCAGCTGATGACAACACAGGTGAAAATCCAAACCTTTCCTTTGGAGACATCTTGTGCAATACCAGTCAACCACGCTGAATTAAAAAGGCAAGATGGGGGGCAGGGGGGGGAGAGGGAAGGAATGAGGGGAGGGAAGAGAGGGTTAGATAGGAAGAGACGGGGGGAAAAAAGGGTTGAGAAGCCACGTGTTTGCTATCTACAAATAAACACACTGCAGAAAAAGATTTATGTAGGTTAAAGGACAAAGATGATGCAAGATCAAATAATTATGAAGTAGTCACAGTTGAATAGAGGCTGCATATAAGCAAGCTGTCAAATCATCAGAGGAAAAACATTCTGGGGTGTTTTTCAGAGAAAGCGACTAGTGAGAAACCCAGGTAATTTAAAAAATAACGGTATCAATTTACTAAAGTGACAAATGGCACCTGTCAGACTGAATTCAGTAACCCAAGATGTCCTGCTTAGTCCTGTGTCAGCCTTTCAGTAAAAGTGTTTTTCTTGTTAATTTTCTAGGAGGTTTACTTTCTCCTAAGGACAAAATGTGCATTCTGATTGTAGTTCAAGATGCAAACTAAAATATTTAGTTTCAGTGGATGTTATTCATTCAGGAATGCACATTCATGCAGGAAGATACTGTTCTAGCAGCTGATAAGCTGGAGGAAAGACTGTACTGCTTTGGGCCCCAGGCTGTCTGAAATGATTTTTCAGTGTCCTCCATTCTCTTTGTTCATGAAATCACAAACATGGCAATACTGGTTCTAAATATACAAACTGATAATCAGAACCCTTGCTATAACTGCTAATATAATCATTTTGGCTTCAAGGCAGTAAGATTTCAAGAATGAGAAGTATAAGATGTCATTTGCCAATTGGTTTCGGAGATGTGAGCTTCACTTTTTATAGTTATGAGGATAACAGTTCACTGTGTTTTTTAAATGAGAGCTGAGATTCTTGTACATAATTCTAGAAACTGGGACTTCACAAAAATACCAAGTAACATGACAGAGAAAGAGTCAAAAAAAGCCTCCATCAGCATGCCACTTCTTTTTCCAGACAAACACATAAACCAAACCAACCTCTCCAGAAAGTATTCTGGTGACATGAGTATTTTTAGAACCCTTCCTTGCTAGCAGTGGGTATGGAGGAAAAAGCAGGAACACGGAGGTGCGATGTGAGAGGAGTACTGATTTGTTGTGGGAGCAGGGATCAGGAAGGGCATAAGGGCAAGAGGCTTCCACATGCAATCTCTGTTGCTGGAGGCATCCAGGTCTGGTTTTGCCTGAGCAGGCAGATGAAGGGGGGACTATCCTGTAGCTAAATCAGGAAAACTTGGCCTCTGCAAGAAGTATAAGGAAGAATTTTTTGGAACCAAGTTTTTTGGAACCACCTTTGACTTTAAATACTTGTTTTTAATAAACCAGACCCAACTGCCACCAGCACAACCTAGAAACAAAAATGTTTCTACTTCAGAGCAGCCTGGCTACGCTGATGCTCCCCAGCTAGTTGGAGTGCTAAAAGTATCAATGCTGGAAGCTCACTAGTTCTGGACATCATGTTCCAGTTAACAAAAATCAGCTTGACACTCCTGACCGTGTCCAAACAATTGGGGTGCCTGAACACAAAGTTATGTGGTCAATTAGTCAAACATAACATTGCATGGCTTTCTGACCTTTTAGAACTGGAATGAATTTGCCAAACAGGAAAAAGTAGGAATGAAACAGAACAAGTAATTCAGAAACCCTCTGGGTATAATCTGCTGATGCCTTCCACCTCCAGGCTTATTTCAGGTTTCGTAGCAGAGGAATTCATGAGTGTCAGCACATTTCCAGGGGTGAGAGCAGAATCCTGCATAACCTGCTCCACCACTTCTGCCTGTGTGAATTAAAAGAATGTGATGTTTTATCCCAGTTTACACTGACAGAAATGCCTGTCCCTGTGTACCTCTGGCAAGTGCCTGTCCTTGGGTTATTGACCAAATACCACTGCCTGTGACTGATGCAGCAAATTAAAGACAGGGGAACCCCTGTTGTGGTTCAGGCCCTGGGTCCCTCTGCCCCATGATTTGTTTTCTGACTGTGCCACAGGCAGTGACATGGGGAGGAATAAGGTTGGGGCAAGAGCATTCAACACTCCTCTCTTCTGATATTGAGTTGTTTTCAGGGTAGTTTCCAAAGTCTGGTGCAGTGTTATTTAGTAACCCTTAGCTGACCACATCTTCCAATACTTTGGGTCTTTTGGCTCCCCAAAAGTACAAAGAAGCGCTTTGGGCCCCAATATTGTGTCAGTATAATGATAGGGCTTTTTTTTCTGTTTTCTTCTCTATCTTTTTCCTAATAATACCTGATTTACTTTTGTTACTGCTAACCCAGCACTGAGTTTATAAAATATGCATGGAGGTGGCATGGTTTAACTCCATCCAGCAACTAACACACAGCCACTCAGTCACCCCCCTCCACCCTGGCGGGATTGGGAGGAGAATCAGAAAAAAACCCAAAACAAACCAAAACCTATTGGTCAAGATAAGAACAGCATAATAATTTAAATAAAATGTAGTAATAATAATAATAATAATACAGAATGAAGAATAACAATTGCAATGAAAAGGGAGACAACAAAAAGAGAGGGAGAAGTAAAAACCCAAGATAAACAAATGCTGCACAATACAATTTCCCACCACCTGCAGAATGATGCCCAGCCTGTCCCTGAGCCATGATAGGTCCCTTCCAGCCAACTCCCCCCAGTTTATATATTGGGCAAGACATTCTATGGTATGGAATATCCTTGTGGACAGTTTGGAGTGATGCTCTCTCCTAGCTTTCTGTGCACCTGCTGGCTGGCAGAGCATGGGAAACTGAAAAGTCCTTGACCTAGAATAAGCAGTACTCAGCAACAACTAAAACATCAGTGTTTTACCAACATTTTTCTCATTCTGAACCCAAAACACAGCACTGCATCAGCTACTAGGATTAAAATTAACTCTATCCCAGGTGAAACTAGGACAGAAGAAAAAAATCATGGCTGGGTAGCACAGCTTTTATCCTCATTTTCTTTGAATTCACCTGGTCCCCTCTTCAAGCTTTCCTCTATCACCGAACACTTGGCTCAGTTAAGGGCTACATGTAAGGGCTCAGGAAGACATGGGAGAAAAGGGAGAAACAGCAGTGCCTGTAGGTGGAAAGGCAGCTATCACTATGCAAACTGAAGGGCAGCATCCAGTTTTCCTTCCAGCTGCCTGTCCTGTTGCCAGCTGGGGTTAAACCATGACACTGCCTTCACTTTTCCCACAGAAGGTTCCTGAGGAAAGATGGGCAGTGAAACTTAGAGACTGAGGTAGTCTGGTGATTGTTGAGAGAAGGATGACTTTTCCCAGCACCCTCTGAAAATTGCTGCCATTGCACCTTGCTCTCTGCCTGGCCCAGGCACACCACCCTGTGCAGTGCTTACATAAAGTTGCCAGCAAATCTATCCCTCAGGAACAGACATGGTCAGTGAAGCCTATGCCTGTGAGACAGCAGCTGTCTGGATTTGTTCTCTTTTTTTTTTTTTTTTGTCCTCACCATGATTAGCATGTCCTGTTTGTTATACTTTTGGAACCTTTTCAGGGAGGTCTCCAGGGCTGCCAGCCCTGGCCCCAGCACCCCACTCCTCCTTTGCACCTCTAGCCCCCAGCCACACCTTCCTGGCAGCCCTGCTGACAGGACGTGCAGGCATCACCAGGTACTCACAGAGAAGAGATTTTAAAGAAAAGGAAAAAAAGAAGTAGCTCATGAATAAATGGAGCTACATCCACCTTCATCTGACAGCCGTACAACTGCCTTCCCTGGCTTCGGACCAAGTTGCAAATTGTTTTTGCCAGTCTGCCCCTGAGGCAAGGCTGCACAGGGAGTCAGTGAGGGCACCCTGGGCACTGAAACTAACTCCCCACGCCAGATCAGAGCAGTGACTCAGTAGGAAGGGTGCTGCTTGGTGGGTTACCAGCAGTGGTATGAATGGCACTGTGATCAAGCAGGGGGTTTCCTAGGGAAGCCTCCTCCCTCACACTGTCAGTGTGTCAGCCCTCCTCTGAACGCCACAAACTTAGGAAGCTTGTCTGTATAATATGTGGCAACGGGAGATTATGTTTGTACTTCTCCCAGGGAAAAATAAAAATAAATTTTAAGTTGGCGATGCATTTATATTGAGAAACCAGGCCTGGGCACTAATTTCAGAAGATTTGAACTGGATGATCAGACTATCCTTTGCCTTAAATGAGCAAAATGAACGTTAATCAAAACATGAAAATTTGCATGAAAATACATATATGAACGGCATGACTTGAATTTTTGTTTTCAGGATATCAGTTTTATTTGAATAATACAGTAGTCTTCTACCTGAGCATTCAGTGAAAGCGACAGTAGCAAGATACCCTAGGGATAGTCTCTTTTTAGTTGCCTGGAAAACCTATTACTTGCATTAAAGCAATATCTTCCCCTTAAGCCTGTTCATGCTCAG
>NW_020955447.1:386366-387803 GCF_003031625.1 Empidonax traillii
ACTTGAATTTTTGTTTTCAGGATATCAGTTTTATTTGAATAATACAGTAGTCTTCTACCTGAGCATTCAGTGAAAGCGACAGTAGCAAGATACCCTAGGGATAGTCTCTTTTTAGTTGCCTGGAAAACCTATTACTTGCATTAAAGCAATATCTTCCCCTTAAGCCTGTTCATGCTCAGTGATATGCATACTTCTATGTATTTATTCACTATATCCTTGCTGTGAGAGCTCATCATTGGCACTGCACCTTTCGGGCTGAGGAGAGGTGTGTCCAAGAGGAGGATCCAAAACTGTGATCAGCAGCATGACTGGAGAACATACAGCCTTTCCGGACCTGACTGTTCACACACTGCACTAACATTGTGCAGCTCCTAATATTTTGCTGCTCTAGGCAACCACCTGTTATGCTTTTTTGTTGCAAAGCCAGTCTGCCATGGAAACACTTCCAGTCCACCAGCAATGCTGTGCATTAGGTCATTGCAG
This sequence comes from Empidonax traillii, assembly GCF_003031625.1. Classification (NCBI taxonomy): domain Eukaryota; kingdom Metazoa; phylum Chordata; class Aves; order Passeriformes; family Tyrannidae; genus Empidonax; species Empidonax traillii. The sequence goes on from NW_020955447.1 coordinate 386,850, forward strand.
AGATGTTAAAATGTGGTTTGCAAGTGTTTGTATTGGGACACGAAACATGAAGTACTGTATTGCTTTGGGATTAGAATGCCTTCGCTCTTGTTCATGACAACAGAGCCTGGCGCAAGTTCCTCTGTATTACCTGAGCTTCCGTTTCTGCTATGGCGGGTAGAATTGTGCACACAAACCCTGACTTTAATAATTATTGGTGTCTTTCATGAAACACAGTACTAAATACTGTATAAATCAGCAGTGCAACCACCCCCATGCCAACAGGAGATGCCCAGAAGCACAGGATGAATAGACTGCATGAGCTGTTGTCCTCAGGATAGCCAGGAACAGGGAGTGACCTGTGTGAGCTGTCACTGCAAGGCAGGCGTTGACTCAGTGGCACTGTTTCATAAGATTGCAAGCCTTGCTCATGGGAAGCAGCAGAAGGATAACAAGGCTTTGTCACAATTGTTCTGCACACACACAACGTGTGGCCCTTTAAAGCTATCGTGTCTGACGTTGGTGACTCAACACAAGGGACACCAGAGAAGCAGAAAGGAAATACCACAGCATCACACAATTGTTTCCAAGCGAGAGGGTTTCTGGTAGAGTGCCAGGTGCTAAAGCCCTGCCTGCGTCGGCCGTTAATGGAGTTGTGTTGGGGCCAGGTGCTTCTCCCTGTATGAGTGTCAGAAGAGTGCCTGTCCTCATGCAAACCAAAATAGGCTGTACTTTTCTGTAAGTTGAGGTCTGCTATTCCGCTTGTGTGCAGGATTAACAATACATCTAGAATAATTAATTTCTCAGCCTATTGTTGCTTTCTTGTATATCAGATGTTTGCTGTTTCTGAAGCCTGTTGACTGTATTCAATATCTCTTCCTGTTTAACTTTGTTATTCCGGTCTCCTTTTTTTTTTTTTTTTTTTTTTTTTTTTTTTTTTTTTTTTTTTTTTTTTTTTTTTTTTTTTTTTTTTTT
>NW_020955447.1:388418-453107 GCF_003031625.1 Empidonax traillii
TCAGAGACACTCTGTCATACCTGTCAGCAGCCATTCAAGCATATCACCAGCAGCTCCAAATACAAATATCAGAAGCAAAAGAGATAAATATCCAGAAAGTCAATTCATTTCCTCCTCTCCTAGCCCAGCATTTTCTGAAGTGAGGGAAGGTTAGTTTTTAATGAGGTGTAAAAGATGCTGCCAACCCTGCACTACCCCATCAAAGCCATTGCACTGGTTTTTGCTGAAATAAAGTTAATTTTCTTCAGATTCAGAGATCAATCATAGCTCATATGAGGCTGTTTTGGATTTGTCATGAAAACAATGTTGATAACACAGGGATGTTTTAGTTACCGCTGAGCAGTGCTCAACATCAAGGCCTTTTCTGTTTCTCTCCTGCTCTGCCAGCAAGTGGACTGGGTGTAAACAAAAAGCTGGTAGAAGACACAACTGGGATAGCTGACCCTAAGTGATGAAAGGGGTATTCCATACCATATGGTGCCATGTCCAGCAATAAAAGTTAGGGGGAAATGTTTGCTAGGGCTGCTCTTGCCCAGGGAGTGGCTCAGCATCTGTCAGCTGGTAGCGAGCAGTTATGGTTTGGGTTTTTTTTTTCCTTCACTTGTTTTTTCTTGGTTTTGCTTTTCTTTGTTTCCTTTTGAACAGTTGTTATCTCAGCCCATGAGTTTTCTAGCTTTTGCCCTTCCCATTCCCTTCCTATTCCTACTGGGCCCAGGGTGATGTAATGATCATCTTGGTTATGCTTAGCTGCCTGACGGGGCTAGCTCACAACCACCATATAGCTCCAGACATGTTCCATGTTATGGCTCTCATTTGAAGTATTGAAGTAATGTATTTTTAAAGCCTTTCTTTTTTGTCCCAGAGATCAATTGAAAATGGAGCTTCTCAGCTTGTCTTGTGTTCCAAACTGTTTCCTAAATCAGGCCTTGTGGTTTTGTTTCTAATATTTCTCTGGCTTTGTTTTTGTTTGGCTTTTTTTTTTTTTTTTAAATAAGTCTGTAGCAAATGTCTGCTTCATAAAGAAATCTTCTACTGAGGTCATTAAGGGCTAAAGTTTAATGGGCTACTATTGCCACTGTCTTTTCATCCCCAAATTTTAAGGCTGTAAGGAGTTCAATAATGGAAGTCCTTTCTATGAGTATGAGAGTGAAAATCAGGCTTATCATATGCAGTCATTGACAAGACAGACCAATTACGACTGTCCCTTACTGTGTATCAGAGTACTTTACATAAAAGCCCATCAAGCACTCATCCATATTAGAAAGTATTTGTGTAATGATCGGTGATGGCACACTGCAGTCGACTGGAGCCCCTGAAAAGGGTCATCCTGACCGTCAGTCATGACTGGAAGAAGATCATGTTATGATCTCAAAGCACCAAACAAGTTATTCTAGCAAATATTTTGAATTGTACTTCAGCACAAGGCAGGCTCTGTAGCTGCTCATACGAAGAGTCATAGGTTGGAAGGAATCTGATCTTTGCATCTGCTTCTGTGGGATTTCACTGCACAGGTGTGAAGTACTCCTAGGAAGATGCAATGTGCATAACCATCCTGCTTCCTGGTTATCTCCTCATTCCCAGGGTCCTGCCTTGCCTCACCTGAAGTAACCAAAATATTATCAATTGTTCTTATTACCTACAAGCAGAGAACAGGAGTTACAAGACAGGAAAGTCTGAGCACTCAGATGCTGTGTTGTGACAGGCTAGTTACCTGGAGGTTTGCTTGGTGGGGGGACAGTCTGGAGTGGGAAGGACAGGATAGCAGAAGAGAGTGAGATACTCACTATCCATAAAAAAATACCTCTCTATACTTGCTTACTTGTCAGAAGATCTGATAAATTCTGATAAATCTCAGAATATTGAGAAAAACAGTTATGGAATGGGAAACAATGACTAATTGTTGATTTTTTTTTTCTGTTTAGTTATAGCTTTATTTCCCAAACACGTGTTGGATGAAACATTTCATTCCAGTAAATGATCTGTTCCTCAAAGACTACCTTTGCCCTCTTGTAGTTCTGGGGAAAGCATGACCCTTTCTTCTTTTTGCATGTCTCAAAGATATCCCCATGAGGAGAGCCATGAAGGCAATTCTAGATGGATGGCACTCCAGCACTCCAGCTGTGTGTGGGGGGTGAGCTGGTCTAATACGATCACTGAAAAATGGGGGAAGTTACCTGAACAGTGTTCAAATGGCATCTTGCTATCTGTGAACATTAGAGGGCCCCAGGCAGACTCAGTGTAAGTGGGCAGCACCGTGCTAACAGCAGATGGAAGGAAGGACTAAAGAATGAATAGGTAAGAGACTGAGGATTCCAAACTACTTGCACACGGAGAAGTAGTGGGAAGTTTGCATGGCCACTTGCTCCAATGCCACTGGTTGCTGGGGAGAAATGGCACAGATGCTTCGAACCCAAGTCTGTCTGCTGTGGTTCGTACCTGGCAAGGGGTTACATTAATAAACACCCAGTGATAGCTTTACTGCTCTCACAATCATTCTAGCAGTATTTTAAATTTTTCTTTGTATGCTAAAGGGTATATTATTTACAAACGATCCAGTTTATCTCCACTACTTTTCTTTAACATGTACAAGTGTGTCAGACACAGCAAGGCTAATGAAACAACCCTGGACACTAAAGAGGTGGAACTCCTGCAAGACGTGTCTTGGCTGAGGGTTTCTTGTCCAAAACATTGGGAGGGTGGGAAGGGTCCAACCCAGTGAGTCCCTGCTACAGGGAAAGTCCCTCCTGACCATGGGCCATCAGTGTCATTTAGAAGAGTGTTCAAATTCAGAGCTGACTCAGGAACAAGAGGACTCCTTCTGCTAACTTGTCTTCTCTTGGACATGGCTGAGAGAAACCTGTTGGGATTTTTTACATAATTCACTTCCCTATAGCTTGCCCATCGCTAGTCACTATTGCAGAAAATCTCAAGATCAGCATAACAGTAGTGACTGAGGTACAGGCCTCTAAGATCAACTCAATCCTTTTAAACTTCAAACCCCCTTACTAAGCATGGATTAGCAACTCCAGCTATCTCCCTAGACTGCATTCTGACACTTCTTCTTCAATGAAAGCATGAGGAGTCTAACCACTGGGGCTCACTGCACTGTACTAATTGACTGCACATCTCTGACTTTTCCTTTCTTCAGAAGTTATCAGTGACCATCCATGGGCAGTGTTGTTCTTTTCCCCAGGACTCAGTGATCTGAAGCACAAGTCCTAACCTCTGTTCTAAAGCCAGCAATAGTGGAAGTGCAAGTGAGTACCAACTATGAGCTGCCCAACCACCTCTGCCCATACACTTATTTGAAGTGGTGCGTGGTTGTAAAGATGCAGACAGTGTCCTACGTACACTACACTTCCTTCTTGGCAGTGCTGGAGTTATAATGTGAGAAGTCTGAAGAAGATAAATTCAAAGTAGACAAGGGCAATTAGGTTTTCTCTTGGGATTTAAACCAAAAGTCTCTACTGCTGCCAGTTATGGTTGTCATGCCGGAGTAAATTGACCTAAATTACTGGAGGTACAGATAGTGCAAACCGTATGAGAGAGGAAAGAGGCTTAGGACTTTCCTGATCACAAAGTCTTTGTCATAACCACTTGTCCTTTGCCTTTGCTGTCTCACTTGCATGAGTGCTGTGAATGCTAGCAAAGTGCTGGGACACAAAGGATAGGATCCTGACAGTCTGAGATGAGAGAGGTGGAGCTGGGCCAAAGGCTCACGCAGTACAGAAGACTCATGGCAGAAATAGTCACATCAGCACTCAGGAATGCCAGACTCCCAGAAGTGATGGCCAAGGTGCTTGACAGGGTTACTTTCAGGTACAAGGAGATCAAGACAAAAGTGGGCTTCAAGGTACCCTGCTTCATAGCTACTCTCGTCTTCCTTGATGCTGATATTTCTCTGTCCTGTGCCTCTAGTTTCTCCTGTCTGGGTTCCTTGGAGAACATTGTGCCTTCTCCAGGAAGCCACACCAGGTGGCTTAGTAGCCAGTATAAGGTTTTGTGCCTGAGGTTGCTTTGGATGACACCCTGCCAAGGGACACTGTTTGCCATTATATCCCTGCTGGCCTTGTAAAAAGTGTCACCATGACAGCTGATTTTCCTGGTTCTGCAGTATCTTTTGGAGAATTGACTGTACTGGGGTGTCAGCTTGCAATCCATTCAGTTCTCACTTTTACACTAGTGCTAGGTGCATTTTACCCATGGCACTGCAATTGTTGGCCAGATGTATAATAGGATTCTTTACAAAGTAGTCTTGAGGGATGTCCATTTGGGCCCTTTCATTAGGCCTACCCTTTCTGATACGTATGAGTGTATCTGCAGGTATCCTGAATGAGTTCCTGGTAATAATATACACTGAAGGTGTACTTGGACACTAGGAGACAGCCTCCAAAGAAGACTGGAATTCTTTGGAATGATTTTTGAAGTGCCGAATTCTGCTTCCATTCTGCTTTGGAATAAATTCAGAGCTTTTCAATGGAAAAGATAAGGTCTTCAATTTAGGCTGCCTCTGAAGAAATGGCTAGAGTCCACCTTAAAGCTTCTAGACCTTCTGTTACACTCTTCATCAAAATCAGTGTATATTGCTGAAATACTTGGGCTTTGACTTAATCAGCATTTTTACAAAATGGCTGAAAACTTAAAATGTTCTTATTAGTTGTGCTTATCAAGGTATTTTTATTTTTAAGATGTCTGTTTTCATTCTGTATTTGTTATCAGTTTAAAGATCACTAAGATGGCCAAATGTTTTAACACCTCAGATTAAGAGACTTTTTGAACTTCCTGCTCTGTACAAATTCTATTCTTCCCTTTTAAGTGGAAAAATTAGGGCAGTGATTAACAAAAGTACAACTGAAATTGGGAGATCTCCTTACAAACTGCAAAGGTTGCAGGAAGTGGTGTTTCCAGTAATTGAATATGGTGATATAATTTATAACTTCTCAGCCACAAGTTTGCACAAATCAGACATAATGCTTCTGTACTTAGATTATCTGTTTATCACAACAAACACCACAATCTTCTCACCAAAGATGATAGTTCCTCTTTTATTTAGAGCCTTCCAGGAGGGAAAAGGTTTCTGAGAACTGGAACTGCTTGGCCTTTTACATCATTGCCAGTCAGATGGGCTGCCCTTCATGCTGCAGCATTTGCCATAGTTTGCCCAGCAGCACATGTCCTGTTACTAAATTAGCTATCCTGTGATACTGGAACACATGCAGCTTTTGTAGATATATGCATGTAAGCATGTGCCCACACATACATGACAATAATTTGGTGCTGGTCTTTGTTTGAAAAAGATAATGTTTTCTTGTTTTCTCTTTGGTTTGGTTGGTTGGTTGGGGCTTCTTTAATGTGAACTGGGAAAGCAACTCCTATATAATATGACTAGGGGGTTTTTTAAGGACTGGTTTGTGGTTTGGGGATTGGGTATTTTTTAATTATTTTTTCCCTAGCCTTTAATGTCTTTGGGTAATATAATCCCCATGAAAAATTATATTGCTTGTTGTGGAACACGTCTGGTTAGCTGCAGGGAAGCAGAACACTGATATGATAGTCTATTATTGCTACTTTCTGTGTTTTAAAGCACTAGCATTATGTTAGCATTGACTGAAACTCAGGAGATAATGGGCAGCCCATTGACTGACTAAGCTCACTGCTCAGACAGAGCTGCAGTCTTTGCTCCTGAGCATTGAAGCTCCATTCCTATGGCTCACGTGCAGATGTCAAGGACATCCCTGAATTTGCCAAGTCTTCAGTCATTTGGGTTCTGGGAAAGGGAAAAAAATAAGGCTGAGATGTGAGAACTCTTGAATTTTTCCTTTAGTAAAGCAAGTAATATTGTGTGAAGGGCCCTGATATATGGCTTTGTAGTCCCAAAATACAAAGGACTGTTAAAAACCTAAACAGAAAGCCTGATTTTTATACAAAGCTGAAGTAACACAAAGTTTGTGCAGATGTTGAGAAGCAAGTGAGCTGCATTCCCAGGAGCAAGGCTGCCCTCCAGCCTCACAGGGGACAAACAATTTCAATGCTGGTGAAGTAGGTGAAGTGGTGAGTGTGGAGGGCCAGGAGCACACCTTCCTCACTGTGCAGCTTGTGGCCTGCTCATTCCCACTGCATGGCTGCTGTCGAGGGTACCGGAAGAATGGAGTGCTCTCTGGTTTGCTTTGTGGGAGCAAATGGCAGTCACAACTAAGCTGCAGCACTGAAAAATAATCAGGTGATATCAGCCTTTTTTCAAAGCTGGGAGGGAAGAGATAAGGGGGAAAAAAAAAGAGAGCTGGCTGCACAGGAAGGTTTGCCAGCACTTGTAGAAAAGGCGGAACTCGGTTCGATAAAGGAAATAAACTAAGATGTACAGCATTCTCTGTAACATTTCACTTTGCTGTTGAGGCAGGGCCTTTTTGAAGTCAGTAGGAGTCTTTCCGTTGCTTTCAGAGGATTTTGGATCAGGACCACCCAATTGTTTGCGTTGCTGACATATGTCTGGCCCTTTACCTGTTGCTTTTAATGAATGTTGCAAGGGAAAAGTATCAGCTGCTTCTCTGCTCAGAAGGCACATAATGTGTTGAAACTGCAGCCTAAGGTGTTGAAGCAAATGGGTGGACCCGGCAGCTCAGTGTTTATTTACCCATACTCGTGTTGAGTTTACACTATCAAAGGAGTTTTGAAGAGGGTATGGCTAGGGAAATAGGACACCAGGAAGGAATGATCTATCCTGTTAAGCATGGGCTGCTTCCGAGCAGGCTATCACACTGGGAGCAGAGACGTGTCTTAATCCTATCCCCTTAACAGTACAGGTTCCTTTCTGACGCCTGCAGCTTTGGCAGAAGGCTCTGCTCTGTGACAAGCAGATGGTTAGAAGGGGTTAGAGGATTTTGCTTAGTTTGGAGTGGGGTTGAAGTTGTGCTAATCTTTAGCCTAGAGACCACAAGTGTTCAGGAAAAAAAAAAAAAAAAGCTACTCAGCTGCTCTACAAACTCAGGGAAATGCCGTTCTTTTCTCTGCCCATCTACAGAGGTGAAAGGGGAGAAGAAGAGAGGAGATGCTCGCAGAGTAGGTTAGCAGTAAGGTCAAGCCTGCAGATTCCTATCACACTGCCTGTTTGCAGTTTTCCAGACAGACGTTTTTGATTCTGAGTACCCTGGGGGAAAAAAACAGTACTGGAATTCTATCAATTCTTTTTAAAAACAAAACAAATAACAGAGTTTTTATTTTTGATGTCCAAGAGACATTGAGAGGCCCAACGTCTATCTAAATGTAGAATCAGTCAGTGCACCCAAAATTAGAAGTGAACCTTTGTTTTTCCTTAAGATCAAATAAGCCACTGAGCTTGCCAGTTGGGTGTTACAGGCCTGCTGCTCCAGACTATCCAGTACTAAAGTCCTCTGCTGTAGTGCTCTCCTACAAATTGATTTTTCTGTCTTTGCAATGTCTGTAGTTTGGGATTTTTCATGCTGATATTTTTGTATGCCCTTTCTGAAATGCTATTACTTGGGATTTTACTTGTTGCTACTTCGTTTAGGCCAGTCCAACTGCCACTGAAGTAAAGACTATTTCTGTTTTGGGTCCATTGCTCTGACAAAACACAGGACAGGTGTCATGACTGGGGAAAACTGCTATGACTTCTTAGGGCTGAGGGACAGTAAGTATGGAATTGTTTTTGATAAAGACCTTGGCTGTGCAGCAAGTCAAGCAGAATAGCCCCGTCCTCTCAGTACATAAGAGGTGAAAAAACAAATGGAAGCTTTTAGGATTAAGGGCTATGTTGTGACTGGGACAGGCTAAGGACAACACCCGACTGGCAGAACGAGAAGAGAAGCCTATGCCTTCAGAGAGGACAGGCTCGGTTCCCTTAGAAGAGACTCCAGGAAAAGCTGCATGGAGGAGGACTGCATTGCTTAAAAGGTATGAGACAAATCTAAACGAACACCAAAGATGACTGAGAATTGCATACAGGTATGCTTATTTTGAATGACTGTGAGGGCCATCTCTGATCTCAGGAGGGCCACAAGCAGGCTAAGCACAAGTCTAATCTCCAGGATGGCTTATGCACATCCAGCTAAAGAAAGATGCCAGAAGTGAAGGACAATACTGCTACAGCAGCCTCCGCTTGCTCTCACAAGAAACATGCTGACTGTCCACCAAGGGATTTCTACAGGAGTGGTCAAAACTCCACTGGGGAGCATGATGTAGGAGTGGTGGGTGTGCATTAGGGCACGGCACTCCAGTAATGCAGAGGGGTAGCTGAATTAAGGAGCAATATTTCCATCAACACTTCTGTGTCACCTCATACAGTGTTTGTGGCCCGCCAGGCTCCTCTCTAGCTAGCATGCTGCTTGGCTCGTGAGCCAGAAGGTTGTGGTTGAAGGTTAAAAATTTCAGATGCCTTTTGCTGTGATACTTATCTCGGAGTTTAAATGTATTCATCTCTCTACTATCTGAGCACATATTTTCCAATCATGGCCCTATGAATTCTTGTCTCTCACAAGGTGTGGTTGTGTTTTACAAGTAACCTTGTGCTGGCTGGTTGAAATATGAGCCCACAGCCTTTAGACCAATAATACCGTACAAGGTTGTACTGTTTTCCTCAGACTCTGGGGTATTGGTTAGCTGCAAAGCTGCCAAAGGACATTCCAGTCGGAGGAAATCAAGTGTAGGTGGGCAGCCCAGAGCCCAAGTGCATACTTTATAAACTCTCAGTTATTATACTTACAGGGGTGAGTCACACAATAATCATTCTGCTATCAAACTCACTGTTGGGCGTGTTGGCTTTTTTCTTTTAACTCAAATGTCGTGTAAAAGCTGCCAATGTTTCCCAGAAGTTTAATTTCTGAAAGTGGGAAAAAATGAGGCAAAGCTAGCTAGCTGACACATTCACATGTGTGCAAATGCTACTTTAGCTGTGCACTGCTTCATTTTTTTAAGTTCCAAAAAATTTTAAAATATTCCTTTGTTGTCTAAGGCTGAGGGACTCTGGCAGAAAAAAGGGGCTTGGATATCTGTATTGCCTGAGGCCAACCAGACATCTTTCAGTATTATGTGGGTCTTCAGTGCTGGGGAAAAAGTGGCTTTCTAACTTGCCAGCATCACAAACTGGGTAAGTAGGCAACCACTCACATAAGACATATATAAAATACTTATATATTGTGCATATACAAAATATTTTTCCCCAAGGATTAACCCAGTCTGGTGTAAGATAGAAATTGCTGAGATTTTGATATATCTAATATTGATATCTAATTTTGATATTGAGTTTTTAAAATAGAGAGACTTTTCCAAGAGACTTCCCAGGGTAGTGTCTGGTGCAATTGGTTATGACAAACTCCAAGTGATTGATCTGTGGTGGCTGCTTCCAGTCTGCATGATGCTCTACACAACCCTCTCTTTTGGTGAGGTATGCTGACACTACAAGAGAGTGGGCCTGGGAAGAGCTCCTCAGAGATGGAGAAGGATCTCTGTGAGCCTTGAGCAGCACCATTTGCCCAGTACTCATGGCAGTGCTTTTCCAGTGCTTGCTATTCATATTGCACACATGAAAGACCTATCCCCTACAATGAACAGTCCCAAGGAGGATCCTCTGCCCAGGGATGCTCAGGGTTTATCTTTCTCCTGGGTTTGTCTCCTGTGGTATTTCAGGCAGGGGAAGGGTGGAGTGCTGCCTTGGTCAGGAATGTGTTCCAGCTCTTTTCTTCTCCTGTAATGGAAGAATTTTAACCTAGTGAAGCCACTAAGGTCTTGCCCAGCCCACTGCAAGCTGAGTCCCCAGGAATCATGGGCCAGCATCAGCTAACACATCTCGCCAGCTAGCAGGAAGCTGTTTAGAGTCAGAGAGGCAAAAATAGGATACAAAGAGTATCACAAGCAATAGTACTCTCTTCTCACTTGGTTACTTCTTATATTAACCTGTTTTAAAAGCCATATCCTCACAGCAAAAATGAGGAGAAGCCTGTTTCATTTAGATGATGTTAGGAATTTGTTTTCTACTTCGAAGTAATTTTTTCCTGCTGTCTGTTTTGTCCTTCAAAGACAACCTGGAAAAGCCAAACCTCTTCCCGCACATTGCATAGTCTCCATGTTGTCCTGCATCTTCTTTTTTTCTAAACTGTACCCCAAGGGAGCAGAAAGGCTATAGAAATGCTACCTAGCCCTGAGACAAGCCAGAGAACAGATGCCCTTCTCAGCCATTCTCCATTTGTAGCAGGAGTGGTCCAGGGGACATTCAGTAATTTCATTGTTGGAACTCAGTGTCTTGAAGGCAACACAAATGCTGAGGGGGGGGTGGAGATGATGGCTCTTTTTGATGGAGATAAAAATAAATTCTGATAGGGGGGATGTGTTAATGTTAAGAAGGAGACAATCACTGTATTGTGCACATAAACAGCACAGAAGGCCTTGACTACGCACTGGAGTCCCTTGAGAACTACCAGTACTGGTTTGGGAATCCCGAATCCGTATCAGGGTACTACTTAAGCCTGTCTCCTCTTCACTTCCTTATAGTGCTTAGGGGCTATACAGTCACGAAGGAACTACTTTTAGATGAAAATACCCTTCCTGTTTCATGACTCAACCTCCCTTTCTCACAGGGAAGCTGAGGCAGGTGGCTGGTGGGGTACCACACAGGTGTCTTCTGGATGCTGGATTAGACATCAGGCACTTCCTAGTTCTGTGCAGTCACAGGGCATTTCCTGACACTGTTCCCTGGAACAGCTATTTGTTTCATCATCGTTTCACCAAAACCACTTTTTCCTACTGCCACTTTAAACAATATTATTCTTGTGGAGGATGCATTTCAGTGGTTCAGTGACCCACGTATAAATTATCCTTTGTACCAAAACATTTACATTACTGTTTTTAATTTGAAATGAGCAATATTGCAAAAACGTTAAACATTATCAGTTGCTGTTTTTACTTCCTTTCTTTAGAACAGGAATGAATGAAACAGTTGGAATAAAAAATACTATATTACTCATGCCTTGTGTTCTTAGCTAGTCTGAATCTCAGATGAGTGTTTTTCCCCTGCAGGACAGATTGCTCTCTCTCTGGCCATTTTGCAGCATGAGTATCATATTTTATTTGTTCCTTCTCCCCGTGGATTCAAATTGATGTGCTGTTCTCCTTTGCTTGCCCCTCCACCTCCAGCAAAATGTCTTGTCTTACATGCCACATCCAGGAAGCGCTTTAAGTCATTACCTTTTGGGTTTGCCTTCCTCACAATGCCTAGCAAAGCTGCCTCAGCTAGGACTCTGTCTATACTTCTGAAGATAATAAAAGCTTTTTCATTAACATCAATGGGAGTTCAATCTTCTTTTGGTATGCTGCTGCATATCCTGAATTCCTAGAAGCTAGTCCTTCTTCCAACCCACTACATGTAAAAACTCCCTAGTGCACTACAGCTTACAGATGTACCTATCTTTTAAAATTTTCATATCACTTTTGAGAATTAATATTTCTGGTGCTGAATGTTGTTGTTCTGTGTGTCAGTGACTGATTCTTTTGTCTTTGCAATGTTTGTAGGGCCATTAAGTTGTGCCGCTGAAATGTGTCCCAATAAAAAAACACTCACTGCCGCTTCAAAGCACAAAGCACAAATGTCTTCCTCTGATCTCAAAGTGATCCTCACTGGCACAACTCAACAGACAAAGTGAGGGTTGTTGAATGGTAAGCAGAGAAGTTTTTTTAGGGAACCATGTTCAATTTCAATCTTCCATAAGATGACTTGAAAAACAGTGAACAGAGACAGTTATTTTAAGAATTTTGAAAGACCTCTCATCTGCATCCTTTCAAATAAATACAGTTTAGTTTCTTTCCCCCTTTCACGTAATAATCATGGGCTACTTCTGCTGTGCTTGCTAAGTCTGTTCTCTTTTCACCAGATGAAGCTTACCTATTAGGGCAGCTTGCACAAGAGGTTATTCAGGGCAGCTGAATCCCAAGTTGTGCTCATTTTGTGACACACTACTGATTATTCAAGATGAATGATGTTGTCTCTGTGTAGACGAACAGTATCAGTGCTGTCTCATTTTCAGTTTTCATCTCATTACATTTGTCCAGGTTCTGTGGTCACCGAGTTGCTTGTTAGCTTTCCTCTTAGTGTTATCTCATCATCTTTCAAGGATGCAATAGTCACCTCCACAGGGAAAAGCGTCTCACTGGGTAGATTGTTTTGCTGAGGGAAAAGCACAGACATAGTGTAGGGTTTAGGGTTTTAAATCAGCACTTACTGATGAAGTATATGGAGAAAGATAAAATATTGTCATCAGTGGCAAAAGAAGTTATATGAAATAAGGACAGAAGGATACTACGCTGTAATCATAGAGTTAAAATGCTTGGATTTTCTTGTAGTTCAGATACAGCTGATGAAACACATGAAGAGTTTTTGTAGAGCTAGTGTTAAATGCAGGTGTAGTAGAGAGCTGTGACAGGGTATAGCTGTTCCCTCTGTATATAATGGACACGGAGGCTGTGTTCAGTGGGGGAAATATTTTCCACAGGATAATGGGGTGAGAGAAGCACTGCAGCTACAACTTGTTTGTAGTCACACATTGAACAGCTGATGTCTAGGATTTGGACTTGTTATTCCTCCTTCTTACTGTAATGAGAGTCTCTCTGCCAATGGCCTCATGCCATTCCCCTGCTAATAAATGTCCATAGTTCCTTTCTGTGCCATATCCTACCTGAACCCTGCTCTTTATGCTCTTGAAAGTCCCATTTATAGAAGCTTCATTGCCTATCTTCAAGTTGCATGTTCTTTCAGGCATGAAGAGCCTCTTTCCCATATCAAAATTTCCTAATTTCCTTCTGCATTGAGCAAGTCAGCCAACTCTTTTTCCAAGGAGGTAGTTAAGGCAGTAGTGATGCAATTTGTCTTCTTTCATGTGAGGAGATCAAAACGACTAATAATGTTGCTTGTCTTTCTAAAAGACTCCTGACTATCAGGAGCTGAGAGTTCACATGTTTCTGGAAACCAGGTTCCACTAAGATGTCTCTAGAAGGTCATCCTCAAAGTGACGTACTCCAAATTGTCAGGCGTATGTTTTGTCCCTCGGTAAACAAACTGACTTCGCTGCTTCTCATTAGTCTTTATTTGCTCTTTCACCTTTCGCAGAATTCTGTTCTCCTCCATATGTCTTTCCTTGTTCATGCAAACTAGATGTGTGCTTATCATCCTCCTTCCCCTGAGCGTTATTTTCTCATGATTGCTTTTATACATTTTGACTCCCTTGGCCTGGGTGACTTAGTTCTTGTCTTACTTTTTTCCAAAAAATATTTCTCTTTTTCTTCTAGATGTCGCCCTCTTGGTTGTGGCTGATAGTATATCAACTCTGTTTTCTGCAGCAGGCTTTGTTTCCTCTATTCCTCCCACAGAAGTGACAATTCTTACAATTCTTCAAAATTAAAGTTTTAAATACCTGCAGATGTTCTAGGGGTCAGATTCTGTTACTGTCAGGTCTTATTCACAGTAGGAAGAATCACTATTGATCATAGAAGTTTAACTTAAACAGAGGCTAGATGTTAGGAAGAAATTCTTTACAGAGAGGGTAATCAGGCATTGGAACAGCCTACCCAGAGAGGTGATGGATTCACCATCCCTGGAGGCTTTTAAAAAGAGATTGGACGTGGCCCTTTCTGCCATGCTATAGTAACTGGAGTTGGATCAGGGGTTGGACTTGATGATCTTGGAGGTCTTTTCCAACCCAATCTATTCTATGATTCTATGATTCTACTGGCACATCTATACAGGTTTAGTGACAGCTGATTTCTGATCTGACTGGGGTACTGGGCATAAGTCCATCCCTGTCATGAGCTGGTCCCAATCTTCTGGTTCAAAAACCTACAACCACTGACATCAAAATCAGGATCCCATTCTGAATTTTAGAGGCTAGTTGTTTTCCTTCTCCAGAAGCTGCAAGCAAGGAAAATTTCAGGTGATCCCACTTTGCAGTGCACACTCACTCTTCTCCACTCCTTCTGCAGTACGGAGAAACCACTTTCCCTTCTGGACTCATGAATAAGGATCGAGTTAAATAGTAACCTAACAGGCAAGAAATGAGAGTTCACTGTTTAACTGTATTCTCCAGTTGTTTCCACCTTTCAACTGACTTTTTATAGCCCCCTGTAACTCAGACAGGCTAGAGCACTAGCAAGTGGCTACCCCTGCAGAGGCAGCATGCAAAGACAGAATCCTATTATAGAACAGGGCCCCCGGGAATGGATGGACAAGTAGTTTCACCAGTATTCAGTGATGTGACTTAGATACCAGTGAACATTTTGAAAAGCATCCTTGTCATGGTTCTGCATATCCATGCTGTGTTGCTTAGTGTGGAGGAGTTAGGGCAAGTTGTATTGACAACAGTAATGCTACATTGATGTTGGGAAACACCTGCAGTGGGGATAAGTGAGGAAATTTGTCCAAAATTCCTTTTCTACTTTGTGGGAAGAAAAGAAAGGGGCAAAGGAGGAACCCCTGTGCAATGAAAGACATATTTTATCAAGCTGACTACAGAATAGAGAGAAGACAGACAGTAAAATGCCTACTGCAATGTACATTTAATATAAATCCAAGTGAAGTTCAAATTCATTTTTCAAGGTTAATTGAACAGTGGCTCTTTCTTTTCTTCCCTTTCTTTTCTAGATCTTGTATTTGAATCTTCTCACAATATGCTATACAAAGCCAGTGTATTTCCTGCCTTTAAAGAGAAGAGCTACTGGACTCCACACTTTGGGATTTTCTTTAAGTTCATGTTCATTCCATTCTTTTCACTGGACTTTTATCTGTGTATCTGGGTGCACTGAAGCATATGTGCTGCAAATAGGGATCTTGCTCCCACTTCTTCTTTTGTTTCCTCATGATCAGATTGGAGCCGAGAGCTGAGTAAAGTGGCAGAGGACTTCGATTTCCCATTGCCCTTGTCAGGCTGGATTTATAGTAAAATAACAGCCAAGCTGTGTACCTCAGGTCTCCCACTGTAACTCCCACTGAGATAAAGAAAAGGGGCTACTTCAGCAATTACATTGGAAGTCATCTCAAAAATGAGTAACATCTCCATGGCTCCCAGCCCCGGAGGCTCCATATGGACTCATCCAGCTGAGCATCTGTGGAGTTTTGGCTTTAGTTCAAGAGGCAGAACTGCTATTCACGTGTTGTTTTGGATCTCCATTCCTGCCCCCTCCCCACCCCATCCCCCATCACCATGCCCACAAGCCATGCCAGTATCCATGTCCATGAAGTTTTAATAGTGGCTTGCTGCAGATGAAAGACAGACATCAGCCTCAGCAATATAATCCCCTAATAAAACATCCAATGGTATTGGCAAGAAAGCCCCTAGGGAATATATCTTCTGGAAAGACAACAATTAAAAGAGATGGTTGGGGTAATTGCACTTGATTGAAGGGAGAAATACTTTTTCTACCAGAAAAATGAGCACTTAAAAATGTTCGGCCAGCCAAGGACAATTATCCAGTTGGTGATGTGCAAGTACAGAGAGCAGTTAATCCATTTTAAATTGCTCTTGCAGTTGGGAGAGTGACTGGAAAATGCCACCAGGATAGCTCTTGCTCTGGGTGCAGTTAGGGGGACCTCAGCGATGGTTAGGAACAAGCTTATTGGGTGCAACTCCTCTTTTTCTTGTGGTGACTTCTCGCCAAGTGTATTCAGTAACTAACAAGGTGTTTTCTTCCACTTAATAAGCTTGCAGAGGTAACCTGGGGCCTGAGTGTGAAGAGGGGAATTCCTGCCTCCCTCACACAGTGTTGTCTGTAATACACAGTCTGCTTCCAAGGTTTACCTGACAATGATCTGTTGTTTTGGGAGCCCACCCCATACACCAACTCCCTATGGTGGCACTGGCCTCAACAGGAGGAGCTGTTCCTCCTGTCAAAGAAAATACACAGGCGTGACTGAAATGCATGTAGAATACACTGGCTGAGGAAAACAAAGCTGCTTCTGCGGTCTTTCCCCTGTTGATATGTTTTAAATACTGAGTCACAAAATCTTTTTTTTTTTTCCCTTGGTTGCATTAGGATGATGAAAGGGGAGTGGGCTGATTTGCGAGTGATACAAAAATTGCAGCTTTCTAAATTTAGTCAGAAGCCTTTGGAATCAATCCATTCTGGGATTTGTCTACAGCAGGAACCAAACCACCTGCTTGGATTTCCTTTAACTTGCATGGGTAAAACACTTCAAACTCGCTTATGTGTTACAAAAGAGGGAAGGGAAGAAGAGCTGGCACGCTTACCCCCCCACCCCCCTCTCCCTGTATCTGTAAAGATCTGAATTCAAATGCTCATTTTCACCAGCAGAACAGGGAGGGTGAAGCCGCCCAGTTTTGTCTCCTTCGAGGGGAATTACAAACCACTGAAGTGCTGCCTAGAGCATTGAATGTAAGCATTACCTCATCACCATGTAGTGTTATTGGCTGGAGATAACTGGAGGTGGGGTGTTGGTGACTACCCACTCAGAGAGCGCTGGGTTTTCTCATTATCTCTTTCTCTTTATTTCGAAACAACTGACCCTTTTAATGGATGTCATCTACAGGGACAGTCTGCCTTTATGTAAGGGTCCTATAGAACTTGGAAGGATCAGCACAAATGTGATCGTAAAGAGACTGAATGAGATCAATAGAAACAATTTTAAAATAAATATCCTTTAAATGCAATAAGCAATTGTGGAATCAATATGGCAGTTTTAACCATCCTTTTAAAATGGTTATTAAAGCCCACAGAGCAGCTCTGAAGATTATGTAGTCATTAGAATCCATAGGGCTTCTTGATTTTTATTTTTTTAATAAGTCTCTGTATGCTTTGTAAGGCTAAATCATATTGTTTTAATTCAGAACCACCCTCTGTCATTGGTTTTCAGAAAAGTCATCATTGATTGCAGTGAGCATGAAAAATCTGGTGATGATACTGCTCACCTGTTGTAAGGACCTGACTTTTCAGTCACTGAGAACGTACTGTCGGGAGACACCAGGAAACTACAATTTCATCTTTAAGGTAAATCCCAAAATATTTCCTGAGGGACAAAGTTACCATTCCTTTTACAGTCAAGGAGAGCAAGAGCAGTTAAAGTCACCTGCAAATGTGATAGCTGCTCAAAAGTGGCAGAATCTAGACTAGAGGTATTTCTGATTGCAAGCAATGTGCTTGCCAGTGGCCATGGTTTTCACTTAGATCTCACTTCTGTGACATTCCTTTTGGCATTACAGCAATTCAATGTAAATAAAGCAAGGATCTCAAGGTTTATCTCTAGATGAATAATGTGGCCAGGTGCAGACACAGTTCCAAGACCTTTTACATCATCTGTGCCATACAAAGCTGTATACCATGTGTGCTGTGAGTGGTCTTTAATCCTTTATTTCCTTTACAGTGGTTATTAATAGGGGACTGAGTTCTGCCTTTGTCTCTCTGATGTTGTTTCCTTTGTTTCCTTTTAGGAGCAGCACAAGGGGATAGAGAGCAGACAAACTGCAATATCTCCGTAATTAACGACCTCAGTAATATAGTGGCATCACAGCAGTGGTAATGCTGTGTAGCAATTTGCATACATTACTTTTCACATCCCAGGAAAGCAATTTCTGTAGCATTTCATAGAAAAATAAGGAGGAAAAAAGGGAGAGAGGAAAGGTTGAGTTGGAATAAATATAGGATTGTAATTGAGAATTGTATTCTAAGGGAGAGAACAGGTGAAGCTCTGAAAGTGCTTGAAGCCTTGTTAACATGGGTGTAATTATTCCTGAAGCAGTTCGTTGACAGTTGGAGAGATATTTCAGCACTCTTAGGACCAACCAATTTCAACCAGCACTGTAGGTGCAGACTGCCTCAGCTCTACCTAATACTGTGGGCCTGGATGTGCAGCACTTGTGATGCTGCACGGGCATTGCACCCTCCCTGCGCTGATGCCTAGCTCGTGATTTCAATTCCTGAGCAAAAGAGAAGACCCTCAAAACCTGTGACCATATCAGATGGTGATGAGGTACTATCAGTACAATCATATACTAGCAGCAGGAGAGACAGAAGCTTTGGCAATGAAAATTTATCTGTCACTGCCAAGCTCCTTTGCATCCTAGGCTCCTTTATACATCAGAGCTGTTGGAAGAGACAGCAATAGCCCCCTGGATATTAAGAGGAGATAGAATCATAAAATGGTTTGTGGTAGAAGGAGCCTTAAAGACCATCTAGTTCCAACCCCTCCACCATGGGCAGGGATGCCACCCACTAGACCAGGTTGCTCAAAGACCAAACTCCATCCTGGCTTTGAACACTTCCGGGAATGGGACATGCACAGCTTCTCTAAGGGCTCTTGGATCTGGGGTACAATGAAGTGGTCCACCACTGGGGCTGGTCGGAGGTAGGGAAAGAGGCTCTAGCTGCAGCTGGCATGCTGCTGAGGCTGTCAAGCCTCTGCTGCCCCTGTGCTCCAGCTTATCATGGGGATGAACCTCACCAGAGGAAAAAAGTAAAGCTCCTACACAGGCAAACCCAAAAGCTCTCTTTTCTTTTGATCAAACCCACTATGTGGTGGCAGTGATGCTGCCTTCTGGTTATCACAGCACACTTGGAGCCTAGTTTGGTTAAAACACTTAGATCTGAAAGAAAGGTCCATGGTCTGGCAGAGGCCATACCTCAAGCTGGTTTCAGATCAGTGGGAACTTGCAAGTTATCTACAAAGATATTTCTGCACATCCATATTTGTGTAACCTGGCCTTTAAATTCTCTTTCTGTTCTTTTTGATGATTTACTTTGTGACTTTGGGAAAACTACTTAATATCTGTGTATCTGAATTTTCCTCTCCATAACTTGGGAGTATTAATTAAACAGTTTCCTCAGAGGGATGTTGTAAGGTTTAATGAATTCATGTTTGCGAAGTAATTTAAGATTTCAGATGAAAACCGTTAGAGAAGTGAAAAGCACACTATAATTAAAGCAGAGAGGATACAAAATAATACTAATCAAAAGACCCTGAAGCTGCTGATCACTCTAAAGGGGGAATATACTATTTTTTACTAATAAAAACATCAATCACTGTGTTACAAAGTAAGGTTTTTGAGCTGCATAACATCAGTTAATGTTATGCTGTTTTTTATTATGCTTAGTATTTCCACTGTCTTTGCATAGAAAAAAATTGTTGAACTGATCTACAAAAAGAGATCAGTGCTGTGCTCAAAATACGTGAGAAAAGTGCAAAACCCTGGCATTTTTGTTCATATGGCTACCTCTACTCACAGCAGAAATCTGTGGGATCATTCACTTGAGTGAGTGCAAAAGGTTTTGTGGAATCAGGGCCTTGATGTGTAGGAATAATGGGTTGAAAAATCATCCTCTTACCACAAACAATAAATCCACACAAAGTACCAAAGTCTTGGAAAGAAATTGTGTGGCACATGCCAAAACCTTTTCAGTGACATAGATTTCATTCTGCAACACAGAAAACACAGGGGTTAGTGTGACCTTCCACACCTTCATAGAACAAAAGTTGCCTCTGCATATGCTCAGGCAAAGGCTAAGGAAACGAAGGCAATGACTCTTGTGACATATTTCAGAGAAAGCTGTTGGAGAAGAGGCAGAGCAAAACCACAGAAGATCAGGCCAGAACAGAATTCACATCCTATACATCAAGGCACATTCCTTTTGTGTTCATAAACATTTGGGTTTTCTTCAAAGATACAGTCCTTTAGTGTCAAGCCAAAAGCACAAAAACTTTTGGATTCCAAAAACAAGATCAAGACCTTTTAAGGTTTACCCCAATTTGTTCAGCTTTAAACCCTACAAAACAAATGCTGCACAGCCTACAAAGACCTGTGTCCCCCCTCAGGCAGCTGGTCCCTCGACAGCTAGGTACCTTCTGGTAGGTCAGTGCTGAATTGAGGGAGAAGAAAAGGGAGTATTTTGACTATTTGGAAATGTAAGGCCTCAAGCTGGACTTCAAATTTCAGTTTCCTAGACGTATCTAGGCAACTTGGCCCTCATACAAGTACTTGATCCCTCATGAGATGAAATGGGCATTTTTCTAGGCATAGGAGAATATCAGAAGCTGCCTGTTCTGGGCACGGTAAGCCTGAAGGGCCTTTAGGTGACCATCAGGATTCTGGTTGACAGCAACCTCTGAGTTTTGAGAGGACTCTGTCCTCAGCTTCCTGTCTGCAGCTGGGAAACTCAAGCAGTGCTGGTCTTGGGACAACAAACATACAAAGCCTTGTTCCTGTAAGCCGATTCCTGGTTCATCCTCAAACGATGAGCTCCCAGAAAAGCAGATTACACAGAGTGTCCAATTTAGGGAGGACTGCATGTGCTGTATAGCTCTTAACATCCTTGGACATTGTGTTTTGATGGAGTATACATTTTAGGGACTTAACAGGGAATGAGAAAGAAAGGGATAATCCGTCTCAATTGAAAAGACAAAAGGGGAAATGTGGAAAGTATTCCAGCCCTCTGCCACAAAAATACCTTAATGGATTAGTCATCTGAGTGAGTGCAACGTGTTTTGACAGTTTCTATGCCAAATATATGACTGAAATACCGAGGAAAGCCAGGTGTCAATAGTCTTTCTAGCAATGAGTAACACCTCAGATATATTCTCTGCCCATTTAGTGTTTGGTGATCAAATGTCTACAAACCCAAACTCTGACCTGATCCGCACTCTGGGGAGTATTTGTGGGTCTGACAGCAGTTACATTTCTGGAGTGGTACAGAAAGCCTCAGCCTTGGTGTTGCAAAAATAAACACGTGGGTGCCTTCACTCAGAGCAACTTCACAAAATAAGAAGTTTTCTCAGTGCTATGGGAATATCTAATCCAGCTGTGGTGCTGGGACTGTGTTATGTGAAGGAATTCATGCCTTCAAACAAATGGTCTGGTCTGGGGGAAAGGAGAAATAATCTTCCTATTAAATCTATCACATATCTGTATTTCAGATATTTAGCACTCAGATTTCTTTTGTTCTAGTGGTATGGACAGATACCACAAAAATAGAAGTGGGTGGCCACTGGATATCATTCTTCACTTAAATTATTCAAAGTATATTGCAAAGGTGAGAAAATGTTCCTTTCCCATGCTCTCAAAAATATAAAAGGTACAGCGCCAGGACAGAAGTCTTGCAGGTGGCTGAAAAGAGTGATGGAAGAGGTGGGAATAGAGTCCCTCTGTTCTCTGCGTCTCAGCTTGCTCCCCTGCTAAGTGTTGGAGTCTTGTTCTGTGCCAAGGGAGGGAAATTTGGAAAGGACACCAAAGTACATAACATTATGAGAAGTGATCATAAATATCTCTGTAGTGGTAGACATAGTTCTTGCATTGAGCCATCTGAATTACCAGAGGTGTTAGCGCTCACTACATTGAATCTTTACTTCTTTTTAGCATTTCAAATTGTCAATAAAGCATTTAAGTAACACTAAACTAACTAATGTTTAACACTAAATGTTAAACTAACATTTAAGTAACAATAAAACACACATCCTTGCTGTGGGAAACTATAGATGTTAAATCAAAAAGGACCATGAAATATTCTGGGTTTGACTTCTTTCCTGTAAAAGGCCACTAAACTTTGTCCAGTTACTTGCATACTGCTTTCAGTAAATTCTGCTTGGTTAATGCAAGTTTGATCCCCATTTGAGGATGTCAAATATGCAGGAGTTGCTATTTCCTTTGTAATTTATTCCATGTGTTTATGTCTCTTAGTGGAAGAGCTAGCAATAAGCCTTGTTGGAGGAAAGACTTGAAACTAAGGTTTATTTATACCTAACTGCATAATTTTAATGATTGGCCATTTACTCTAGAAGTTTCCTGACTTCTTGTTTATCCCAGGAAAATAATTTCCATACACTTTTTCAAGTAATTTCTGGATGTTTGTCCCTTTATCTGAACTTCCTTGTTCTAAGCAGGTGATCTTCATTCTCCCACTGTGACACAGTTTCGCCGGGCAACTGAAAACTTTTCTGGCTCCTATCTGCTTCTCTTTCAATGTTCAAGTATCTTTTTTTAAAAAAAAACTTAGATAATAGATCTGTCTACAGTATTCTAGTATTGGTCTTGCCACTTTCATGTACTCTAAAAATATTGTTCATCTGCTCTCTCCTCTTCTGTTCAGATACTCCTTACTTCTTGTACAGGGTGAAGAACAATGGAAATGAAAGTGAAAACTCCTTTTTTTCTAGTTCCAAATATAGTTAACTGTTTGGAATTACATGGTGTGGATTTCTCAAGGTAGACAATGAAAATATACTAGATAAGTAAAGGAAACGAGACAAGAGCCTGAAAATAGCCTACTGTTCTAGAATAGCTCTGAGAATAGCTTATTTCCCATATCTCTAAACCTATTCTTAGGCCAGTCGTTTACTGGATGAACTCTCAGCTTACTTCTCTTGACAATGTCTCAGTCAAGGAGGTCTAAGTGAAGTTTGGATAAAACACAGTCTGCCTCTGCTGCAGATCTGTGCTTCCTTCATTTGCATCTCCATTGGGATTTATGCTCATGTGCATGTCGCTGCACAGCTGCTGGTTGTTTCAATTATCCAGTCTTTTATCTTCCCACCAGTCTGTGAAGAACATGGTGGAACCTTTCTTTTCATTTGGAGATGTTGAGCCATGACTGTCTCGTATTGCTGATTTTACTATGACATTGCATAAAACTAAACATTATTATTTCATCATACTGACAGTGTTCCACCTACATTACTCTTCTAAGTGTGAATAATGAAGAACTCAAGTTTAGGATTAGAAACAAGAGCTACAAGCAGGTGTTTGAAAACCTATTTTCAAAAAGTTGAATTTCTTCTCTCTGAAAATGACTGCCACACTGATATTGATCAGCCCAATTTCCATTAGAAATTTTGGAGAACTCTTGAGACTCTGGAAACTTCATTGAGATGCTTAAAGAGAAGCAGAGATATTTTGAGTCAATAAACCTCAGAGACAATGAAGAGAGTATTTCATAACTTAATTAAAAGTGGGGTAAACCAGCAGATTTATGGAAACACATCAGAAAAAGGCAAAATTCTAGAGTATGAAATTGATTACATACCCAATTATAAATTCTTAGTTCTGAAACAGTCCAGTAGATTTTTTATAATAGACCAGTGGGCCATCCCTGCTCCCACTGTGGTCAATAAAAAAGACTTCAGGTAAAATTAGGACTAGAGTCTTTTTAATTGTCCAGTGGTTTAAATATATGTGTATATATATATATACACATATTTGTATATTTTTTCTTTAGATGGTTTTCCAAGGCTGGGCAGAACACAGCTCCAATAAAAGTCAGATCAATCACAGAGTTCTAGCCATCTTTGCTTGTCTCAGTTTTACTGATTCTTTGTGAGCTCCCTAGCTCTTATTTCTCTAGAGCAGGAGAAGGAGGGCTTTTAGCAAAACAGGTTATTATTTATTACAATCTGTAGTGGGAGTGATGGCAGCTGTTGATGGTAGTTTTTCATTAACTGTTAAGTAAAGCCAGTAAATGTTGTAATACCCTGCACAATGGCAGATGATGAGCTACAGAAAGACTTTCTACCTCCAACAGTGCTCCATGTTCATATACACTTTGAAATACCCTCTAAAAAGAAAATAGTTTTAAAGAGGGCCACCTCTTCAGCTACCTTATTCCCACATAACTTTTATGTGTCTGGAAATGTAGTCCAAATACAAACTGCAAGAATAAAACAGACTGCTTGCAATAAAAAGAAAGAGAAGATATTCCTTTCCATTTACAATTTGACTCATACCTACAGTGCAGTTTCTACCCCATTTTATGCTCCTTTCCTTTGCAGAATTAAGTGGATGCCTAGGCCTACAATAAAGCAGCAACCCCATTGCTGAACCTCAAACTTTTACAGCTTTCCTTTTCAGAATCAGTAATGTAGCTTAAGGTAGAAAGGCTCTTTCCGCAGTGTTCTTTATGTACCTCTTGGCATTTCTCCTGAAAATTTGTTCATGTTCCTGGTGAGTTAGCTTTGTGTTCTGGTTACACCATAGGCAAAAAGATGCCCTCACATGGAGAAACCTAAACATGACCATTTGAAATGGAATATTTGAAGAGGAAAAGCAATATTTGATTCTTGAATGTCAGTCATATTAGCCTCTAGGAAAATGTCTCTTTTTATACCAGCACTGGTTTCTACAAAGTCATTGATTACTGGCAGAAAGTTCTTGCTGATACCAACAAGTGCACTACTTTGAATACTGTCATCATGGATATAGTACAGTATCTAGAGAGATGTTTTACATGATTTCCCAGGCATTTTGTAGTGTCTTGCATATCTAATGATGCTTATGCTGTTCTAGTATTGTACTGTTTATATTGAAGAAAAAAGAATATAAATAATGGATTGGACCAGGGTATTAAACCTTTAAGTAGTTCCTGAGTCTGCCAGAGATTCCTGCTGCATTCTGAGTCAGGAGCTAGTGAAAACAGCAGTGCAAGTATAAGCCCTCTCTGCCAGTAAATAGGTTATCTGATGCCTGAAGCATCAATGCAGTTTCTGTATGTTATTGCTGTTATATAGTGAGAATGATGCAGCACCGTATTTCCAAGTGAATGCACAAACTTTGTGAGTCATAGCTATGCTCTGAAGGGAGGGACGGAAACTAATTTTTGGTTTATCTGTTCTGCAGTGACTAGAAAGTCAAAGCAAAACAATAAAAAGATAAAGTTAAAGTCTGGTAAATCCATATATCTGGTAAATCATAACCTCTTCTTACTTATTGTTTTCTAGGAGGAAAGTCAGTGAGAAATCAGAAGGGCATTTTCTACCCAGGAGACTGCAACACTTATTTTCCATCCCAAGTGGTTGCAGCATCACTGAGAGCAGAATCGTGCCTGCTTTTGCATGTAGCTACAAACAAAATATCTGCAATCCCAAATCAAAAGGGACCTCACATAGATGCTTAAAACATCTCTTTGGGAGCTACCTATGCTGCATGCATAAGTGGTTATAAGCATCTGCATTCAAACATCAGGAGACCTGTGACTGCAGCCCAGGACACTAAAGAGCACACATAGCAGTTGGATCCAGACCAGAGATCTAGATTCACATCTAGACTTCTCACTCTTTTAAAATTCAAGAAACACTGACAGTTCTATCATTTCCAATAGAATTACATGTGCCCCTCCTATCTAGAACACTTCTTAAAATTGATACCAGTCAGTCTGAAGGAACTATTACCCTCCTCTGAGGTGGCATTGCTTCCTTCTTCCGTGTAGCTCGTGGTCTCCTCCTCACTGTGAATTTCTCAGCTAAATCTAGGAAATAGCACCAAAGACCTTCAGGTGTAGTAGCTCTCCCAGCCTCTGCCAAGTGTCCAGCCCTGCAGAGGGGAACAGCATGCCTCTGACCAGGCGTGTGAAGCCAGTAGATGCTACAGCCTCTGCTAGTGCAGCCACCCACTCGCAGTTCACCAGCACATGGAAGGAGTGTGCTGGTCTGAGCCCATGCAGAGCTCTTGGGTTTATAAAGCATCCCAGTGCTATTCCTCTTCAGTGGCTTTTGATTTGGCTGGGAGGGGTGGGGGGAAGGGGCTGTCTTGCTTTTTGTTTCCTCAGCTGGGGACTTCCAGCATGTCATTTTCTTCTGTGCATCTTAAGTCTCCAATCAGGAGCAATTATGATAGTACATTATGTAAATATTAAGGACAATTGCAGAGCTTTAACTAAAGCCAACTCTGTTTCTTTTCACTCTCCCTCCCTCACTCCTCTCAATTTAGTCAGGGACACAATAAACTTAATCAGCTGCCCCAAATTATGCATGCATTAGCCCGTGAGATTCAGCAAGGCCAGGCTTCTCAAGGACAAAGGAATACACTGAGCTCCAGCACCTCACTTTGTTTTCTCCAGCCATCTTTTGTGGTGCGTCATGGGAAAAATTCTAATGAGTCTCTCCCTGCTGCTGGAGAAATTCCTGTCCGGCACAATCCAGTTGCTCTCTCTGCTCTTTATTTTCCAGATAGGAATTTTCTGTTACCCGCTCCTCTTGTGAAGAAGAAAAGTTGCATCAGGATAGACTGGATTAGCACTGACTGATCATAATCTGTAACAGTTTTGTTCTTCTGGAGCTGATTTTCCTCTCTTCTCCCACAACTTGAAGCTTTTTGGCAAATCAGCACACTGACGAACACGTTAGTTTGCATCTATAGAACAGTTTCTCTGCATCTACTTTGGTTGTGCATGGATTTGATTGTGCTTGTCACATAGTATTTTTTTCAAATATGCTGTCAAGCTGAGGATGTGGTACGAAGTCTTCTGCTCCTAGGAAAATTTCTGGCATAGTGGAGATACAGTATTTGCTAACCCTCACTCCTTCTAAATCTTCCAGCTAGCAGAACGGCTCAAATTAGCAAAGCTTCAGGAGGGAGATGCACACTGTCCTTCTAACTTTAGGAAGGAAGGTTGCACATGGACTCTTTTTTCTAATTCTTTTTTTCCTCTTATCTCTCTGCTGTGGATTTGAAGACAAAAATATTTTCATCTCTGAGTCTGAGCTCTCTCTGTGATCCATACGGCTCTGCTTCATGCTCCGTGACGGTTTCAAATGCGGGCATGCGTCAGATTAGCCTAGTTCTGCAGCTCTACACAAATTAATTGTTTCCTGAAGCCGGGTTCTGAACTGGCTGCATGCCCGCCTGTGTGTACCTGCGGAGGGCAGAAGGAATAAGGAGGGGCTGAGGAGAGGGGGTGTCTGAGGAATGTGGCCATGATGTCCCGTGGGAGTGATGGCTGGGCTGTGGGAGCCACCTGGAAGCACGAGCTGGTGCTCCGGGCTCTTTGCTTATATCCTCAAGCTCAGCTGTCATTTTGGGCATGCTCTGCATGGTAGTGGTAGGAAGCTGCTTTAAACAAATGGCTGTGGGTGTTCTTGTTTGCTCATTGACAGAATAATAATTTACTGCTCTGTGTGTTAGGGGGAAGAGCCCTGAAAATGCAGCCTCATGGAAATATTTGTGCTTATTTATGTTAGTGTGTCAGTCTTGATTTAAGAACGAAAAGCAAAATAGGAATTTCTCCTGATCTCTAGCTAACTTGCTCACCAGCGTGCCACACAGAGTTTAACAACAGTCAATCTCAGTGTGTGCCAGGTTTGGGAGAGCACTGACAGGAAATGAGGACGTAATCTGAAGCATGACATCATCCCATCTAGAGAACCCTGCTTTATTTCTCCAGGTCAAAGACAGGTTGTTTATTTCAATCTAAATTGAAGCTGTTTGCAATGATAGGAATTAAATTTATACCATTTAACACTTTACCTGAGAAATTATCTACTGTTCTTTAGAAAATAAATACCTTGGCTTTGTTTTGACCTTTGTGAGCTTCTATGAGGAAACTGTTCCTCTAGCACAGCCCTTTGCCCATGGATGAGGAAGATGGGAATGCTTCATCTCTTAGGTGCAAGGAACCATCCAAGAGCAGGACCCTTGCAAGGAGTCATATCCTTGAAATGAATGAAAGGAATCCAGCTCTGGAGCAGTGCAAGGGAGAAAAAAAAAATCTTTTTTTGCCATCAATGCAAATCAACTTGTGCCCACCGAGGTGCTTTCAGAGGGGTTCCTCACACAAAGCTGAGAGTTTGATATCCTATTTCTACTGTGTCCTGCTCAGTGTTTTGTTTGCACTGCCAGGACAGTGTTAATTTAAGTGTAGATTAGGTTGCTTTAGTTTCCCAAGGTCAGTTAGGTGTCAAGTGTATCCCACTAGTTTAGGACACATTACTTACTTTATTTATCTATCTAACAACAAAATCTAAAGGTACCTAGGCCCTATGGGGATTTTAAGTGATGTAGATGTGGCTTATTGATTACTTCCTGCTAACACTACTGTTTTTTCCAGTGAAGGAACAATCTTTGTTTTTTTACTGCCTCAACCACGCAACAATATACTAAAATATACTAATTACAGACAGTCAACAGATTCATTCTTTTGGTTGCAGTGTAGTGAACTTTGCTGCACTTTAAGTCCCAGTTTTCTAAGTCCATAAAATCTGTGTTCATTTGGATACGTGTTCTCCTTCCTTTGCCATAATATAGCAAGGTGTATTACACTTCTCAGCAGAAAATACTGGCAAATGAGAACAGGCGAAGAAATGAATTTTCAATCAGAAGTGAGTTGAACTCTTAAAATTAGTGAGACTAAGATGATTTTAAATTTATCATGAGTAGGAAATTTTGTATTAATTTACCTGATAAGTGATTTTCTGCCTCTTAAGCCTAGAACAAATAAGAGTACAATAGCTACTAAGTCTTGTGACAATCTCATCTCCATGTTTTAAGGATCTACCATTCATCGTTTACATTTAATCTTCTGTTTCAGAGGAAAGGTATCCTTTTGCCTGTCTGGCTATCTATTTTTATGGAGCAGTCTTCAGAATGCAGTGGTAACAAGAGGAAGAAAGTGTCACTTAATAATAAAGTTGCAAACGTTCTGCATTTTAGATCTTGGCAATGCCTGCTTGCCCGTTGTGTAATGTATTAAACTGTTATTTGTTTGGGGTTTTAATGCTCAGCTTTCCCTAGCAGGACTAATGCACTGAAAACCCGAAGGATTTTACTTTGTTGTGATAAGCCAAAATCTCCACTGAAGGAAATGAAATGAATTTCCTGTATCTCTGGACAAAAGTTACCACAATAGCTTTAGTGCAGTTTTGTTAAAGAGGCTTATTGAAAAAAGGCAGTGGAGAATTGTCCAGTGTACTGCTGCACTACTAGAAGATAAAAGTCCGCTGCATGCTACTAAATAGCCAGTCTTGTTAAGCTGGTCTTCAGTGTACTATGTGAAGCTAATGAGAAGTGGTTGCTACATAGGGAGATTGCAATAGCACTGAAGGTGTGAAAGAAGACAAGCAGTCTGAGTACTAGGGCTACAGAGAAGTTAAAAAATATTCTCTTACATGCTTATGAAAGAAAGAAAGAGAATTAGGTGGTATGTAATAGCTGAATCCCTCAAAACAGTTTAGTGGAAGAATGAAGAAAAAGGCTTAGAAAAAGGCAAAGCAAATGCCAGATCTGCCCCAGACTGTGTTGTGCAACGACGCGCCAGGTATAAGTGCAATACAGTGTATATGCAGTCCATCTTAACCTTGATATATGGTTAACAAAATGAGGTAACTATCACAAAACATTGTCATTTGCAGGAAAGCACTCCAGAGTGGAAGGAGTAAGGTGGCAGGAGTGTAAGGTATAATTTTATTAATGTGATCACAGGGCACAAACTAGTTGGTGAGGGAAGGAAGAGAAAAAAGAAAAAAAGGAAAAGTGTTTGAAGAGTTCAAGTAGTTCTTGTTAGGTCCTAGCATCAAACCATTATAAAACTAGGGCAAGATGCCCATTTATTCATCAAAGCACTTCCCCTTGTGAGGTGAGAAACTGGTGAGAAAACTGCGAAAAGTTAGTGGCACTGTCAGAGAGATGAGGATTTGTCTTGCTTCTGCATTTTCATAAAAAAGAAGGCAGGGGACACATCATTAAGAGCTTATCTAGTATTAGTCCTAGTGTACTATTTCTGATGGGGGAAAGAAAATGAGAAAAAAGGGCAAAGGAAGGAAAGGAAAATGATTTTGCTTCAGAAAGGAAAGCGGTGTGGGTTGGCAGTTACACCGGATGCTGGGCTTTCTGACTTCCAGACAATAGAAGAGATGGTCTAGCTAGGAGCCAGCTAAGACATCTTGAAAAAAAGGCACATTTTCAATTGAACCTATAGTTGGATTTTGCCAAAACTTCATGAAAAAGGAAGCTGTTTCTACAGAGTGTAATGGTTTTGAAGAACTGGCAAATTTTAACAGGTCTGTTTTTCGTATCTCCCCACTCCCATGACTGTAGTTAGGTTTTAAAACAAAATCTCTTCAGGAATTATCTGATGCTACATCCTAAATTTTTCCTTAACTCAGCTTGAGTTTGCTAATACATCTCCATCACCTTCGCTTTTAAACTGATAGAATTGCAAACAGTATTCCACCAGCCATGGTGAAGCACCACCTGAAGAGTCTTCCTTTTCAGTCAGTGCAAAATTGGAACTCCAGATTTGGTCTGCCTTTAAGTTAAGACTTTCTGATCCTTTTGGACTGTTCACATACAGATGAACAAAAAAACTTCCCAGTGACCTAATGCAGAGTTTCAGCTTCTTACTGCTTTGAGTTTCTCTATCACTGAGATATGAATTCCGATCATAATGGTCTCTCAGACTCATATGGAAGACTTGTGACATTTGCAGGTTTTGAATTTGTTTTCCTAAGGTTCTGTTGCAGTTTTACAGTATGGGAAGAAAATTTTAGTGCCTCATCTTCCTCCTTAGGCCACAAAGGTTTTTTTTTTTTCTTTCTCTGTTTTTCTGTTTGCAAGTGATGTAAAATCTAGGACTAAACTAAAAGACTGCATGTACTACCAGGCTCTGACTTGCTTCTGTATGATATCTTTGGATGGCATACAAAGGTACAACCTGTAGACTGCAGTCCACTTGCACCTGGACCTTGGAGAAGAACATAAGGACTGATGGTTTTCAGATTCAGAAATTGGATGACACCAGGCAGAGATCAAGATTTCTACAGGGAAGTAATCAATTTGAACACTCAAATATGTTTATATTTTATATTTTTCAAATGCAAATGATCTTGGTAAAGGTAAAAAACTGACATATAGTTGTAGGAAACAAAAAATTGATCGTTGAGATGAGCTGTCTTGACACTGATACTGCTCCTATTGGGGAATTACAACTACAGGCCTGCAGGCTGCAAAGGGTGTCTTTTCTCATCCACCTGGTTTCACTGTTGGCTAAGCTTTTCAGATTTTTGTTCACAAATACAGTATATGTATGCTGAGGAACCTAGCTGAACATCTGGCTCATCAATATTTACATCAGAGACTTTTATAAATAACCCACCAAATTTCCACGCACAGGTTTGCTAAACTTACACTTTTGACATCCACCACAAGACCCAAGAGCTTGCCTTTGGAGACGGTTGATGGAAGCAAGTTTATACACTGCTTGGAGTGAAAAAAAGAAGACCCAACAACCTTTATTGGTGTTTACATCTGTAAAATCTGCCTTCAGAATTACTCCATTGTGTCACTGCATTGTTTTCTATTGCCACTTGGCTGTTTGGAATAAATGAAAATGAGCTAGTCAATGAAAAGACTTCCTGGGTTTTAATGGTGTAAGTTAAATGAGATAATTATCTTCTGTTATCATTGAGTATCCCCAGCTAATAAACCAGTTGTTTACTCACAGATAATAACATTGAATGTACTTCATGATTTTACACAAGTTGATAAGGAGCTCTTCTTTTCCAAATGATTTGCAGGTGATTGTGATCTGTTAAGATCACTCTCTTGTTTATGGCCTTCTTTTTTTGGTTGGTTTTGGTTTTTTGTTGGTTTTGTGTTTGTTTTTTTTCTTGTTTTTAGTTTTAGGTTTTTGTTTGATTGTTTTTATTTGGTTCTGGGTGGTTTTGTTTGTTTGTTTGGTAGGTTTTTAATGGGAATTGTTAAACAAAGGCTGCAATGTTTCCTTGGGAAGAAGGGATGGAAAGGGCAGTATGGGTATAAATCTGGAGTTGATTTGAAGGCAGTACCATCATGCCGCTTGTTATGGAACCTTGCTTCCTGGAGTCTGTTAAAGTGATGCTGAGTTGAAATTTTTGTGTATGGTGTAACATCTTTGCTGTCTCTCTCTCCCTTGTTTGAAACCCATGTGATAATTCGTGATGACTGCACTAGCACCTCCTCCTGTGTGAAAAGCTGATCATCCTTGCCTGCCCAGTTCCTGTTGATTTCTATTAACGCCTGCTGAGGAACTCAAATACTTACTGTGGAAATGGGGCGGAAGGAGGGGAAAGAAGGCAAAGCTCTCCAAGAGTGACCCTAACCCAGGGGGAGCTGTCTTGCTAGACTCTCTCCACTGGTGAAGAAAAGGGGGTCTTTTTCTCTGAATACTCCTCTGAAAACTTAACTTCAGGTACTGAGGAGCATGCCCTGAGGGAGGCTATATGGAGGACAGCATGCCTGATGGAGCACAGTGACAAGCGCTTATCTCTACTTGCTGAATCTTATCCTTAATTGTGTTGTGAGTTAGGTTTCATAAGCATCACATCAAGACTGTGTTTTAAAGAGGGATTAACACTCTGTAGATGTTCATAGAAAACTCCTAACAGGTAGAAATCTGAAGTGGAAAAAGAAATGCCACCTCAGGATACCTGCCTCTTCTCATTGTGTCCCTGTGGCTTGCAGAATGGATGAAGTTCAACAAGGGAAAGAGGCAGATTCTGCACCTGGCATGGGGCAACCCTGGCAGTTTCTGCAGATTGGGGAATGAGATGATGGAAAGCAGTGCCATGGAAAGGGACCTAGGAGTCCTGTTCGGTGGAAAGCTGAGTATGAGTTGAATCTGAGTCAGCAGTGCCCTGGCAATTAGGAGGGCCAACCGTGTCCTGGGGTGCATCAGGCAAAGCATCACCAGCTGATCAAGGGAGGGGATTGTCCCACTCTGTTCTGCACTGGTGTGGCCTCCCCTTGAATATTGTGGTAGTTTTGGGCACCCCAATATAAGAAAAATATTAATCTCCTCGAGAGTGTCCAAAGGAGGGCAATGTAGATGGTGAAGGACCTGGAGGGGAAGCTGTAGGAGGAGTGGCTGAGGTCACTTGGTCTGTTCAGCCTGGAGAGGAGGAGACTGAGGGGAGACCTCGCTGCAGTTTAACAACTTCCTTGTGAGGGGAAGAGGAGGGGCAGGCACTGATCTCTTCTCTGTGGTGACCAGTGACAGGACCTGAGGGAATGGCCTGAAGTTGTGTCAGGGAAAGTTTAGGTTGGATATTAGAAAAAGGTTCTTCACCCAGATGGTGGTTGGGCAGTGAAACGGGCTCCCTGGGGGAGTGGTCACAGCACCAAGCCTGACAGAGTTCAAGAAGCATTTGGGTGATATTCTCAGGCACATGGTTAGACTGTTGAGGGTGGTCCTGTGCAGGGCTAAGAGTTGGACTCGGTGATCCTTGTGGGTCCCTTCCAACTCATCATATTCTATGATTCTGTGTCACGTGAAGTTGAGGCAGATTCATGTTCTGCCATGGGAAAGGGGCCTGTGGGAGACAGAGGAATTGGACCTGCTGACAGGCAGGATCATCAGGAAGGGTGAATGTCA
Organism: Empidonax traillii; assembly: GCF_003031625.1. Lineage (NCBI taxonomy): Eukaryota > Metazoa > Chordata > Aves > Passeriformes > Tyrannidae > Empidonax > Empidonax traillii. The sequence goes on from NW_020955447.1 coordinate 421,521, forward strand.
CCACAATTTGTCTCAATGAGATCTTTGATGAAGTGAGAGTAATGATAACTTTGACATTTAAAGGAACTCTGCCCGCATTTCCGCTGATAGCAGAGCCAATTCTCAGAGAAGATATTGTAAACAACAAGAAGAGCGATAGAGCGATCTTATTCAGTGCCATGTGTCTCACTGAGAACTTATTCCTTGGGAGGAAATGATCATACACAGCCGGTGTGTACTGCAGCAAATAATATTTGGTATCATGGGCAAAAAATGAACTTTCAGCTGAAGTAGCTTTGATCACTGCTGATTGCTGTGATGTTAAATGTTGCTTGCCCTAGATCAGAGGCACCCAACCTTTCAGACCCTGACAGGCAAGAAAATAAAATGTGTAAAGACAGAGAATAATGGGTTTTATAAGCTACTCAATTTAGCATTTGGCAGGTATTTTTACATAAAAAACTAATACAGATCTACTATGCAGCATTAGATATATCTGACTTATTTTTTTGCCACTTTAAAAAGTGTCCAAACATGCATTTTGGTATGTTATACTTTCTAATCTTAGGAGCATGGCTATGGCTTATTATTGAAAATAGTTACAACAAAAATTCTAAAATTTTGCACAGAACAGACCTCAATGGCTCAATGGCTGTGTCTCTACCAACAAATAAACCAGGGCTCCTTCTGCACTCCTGACAGCAAGTGGCACAGCTGTAATCATATAGGTTAGCTGTTTTTTTCCCGAAAGGAAATAATCTCATCAATAGTGCCTTTCGTGAAAAACCCACAGCATCCAAACATGTCCTGGCATTGCCTGGGACTGTTGGCACAGGCCAAACCTGTGCCAGTAAACACACCAGCAGTTAAACAGTACAGATGCTCAGGTGCCAGTGATGGGATCCATGCCCTGCACCATTTCAGTTTGCTACTAGAGTTGTAAGCACTGTGATGTCTAGGGTTGTCTATGTCCTGTAGTGATTTTCCAGAGAGGTGGCTCATGTTCTGCTGTACACACATAAAGATTTGCAAAATGCAGTACCTTTTTGTAGGTGGCCCATGATAAACAAAAGATTCACAGTAAAGTTATGCTCCTTTGGCTAGCCATGGAGAAATAGAGCTATCTCTTCTCTTGCCGTTGCCAGCTGGTCCCCAGTCCCTTTGGAGAGACAAGCACCATCCATTCGCTGCTCAGTTGGTTGGCAAACCTCTGCACAGCATGATAACTGGCAGACCCTGCTTTTCTTCTCTGCTTCACAGAGGCCATTTGTTTGCATCTTTTGAGAGACACAACAACTCCTTGGTGCTTCCGTTGCTCCTTCCCTCTGGTGAGGCTTTCCCAGCTGCTGGGTGGTGGGCACTACATGCCAGCAGCATACAGAGGGATGAGGAGCTGCTGCCCAGCAAAGCTCAGTCACCCCACTGGCTGGTCCCAGCATGAACTGGTGGGCTGGACAGGGAGATGCAGAAAAGAACGCCTGATATACCCAAGAATTGCAGGCAGGTTGGGAGATATAGTTTAGCCAAGCACTAACCAGGTTTAGCCTGGTTCATATCACTCCTTGAATACTATCATGTGAAGTGCGGTGTAGAAAGCCAAAAAGCAGTCAGCTCTTTCTGTGTTTCTCTAACCTGACCATTGCTTCCATTCAAATTACTTTTTTCATGTTTTATAGTAAGGTCTTGGGAGCTGCTCGGGGATTTTCTAAGGGATTGAATAAGCACAATTCATGTCAGGCTTCAGCAGGCTTAGCTGTTCACTCCAGTTGTGCCCATTGCAGGGGGCAAGACCCCTTGGCACGTGCTTCTGGATAGCATTTCAGGAGAAGCTGCCTGAGTACCTCCTGTTCCAAAAGAAATCCAAGAGGCTGAAGGCTTGTGAGTTTAGCAACTTCTGAAAAACAAACTGCTTTTATAGAAGCCGCAGTCCAACTCCGCCGCTTAGAGCCACTGATAAGGATGTGATTTAGAGAGGTGTTTGAGCAGGTACAGAGTAGGTTCTGTGCTGGTTCAAATCTGTATCTCTCTAATGGGATGGGGACAGAAGGCACTTCTGCTTTCGATCAAGTTAATGAACTCTCACACTGTGCTTGCTGGAGCAGACCTGGGGATACAAATATAGACTTATGTCTGTCTTTTCTGAGTGCTGTACAAATATTGCAGCATGTTGCATGAGAAACGTGAAACTCCAAGACCAATATACAGGATTCATAATTTAATTTCTTTTCAAGGGACTATTAATAGTAAATCAAATATCAATTTAACATAAACACAGTGTGGGTGTCAGCTTTCCCTTTATAGCACAGCATATGCACGTTTTCAGTCAGCCTAATTACTGCAATGGTAGTATTGAAGCTTGAAAGAAAACCTCCACCAGCATTATGAAGGTGGAAAATCTTGTAGAACCTTCATAATGCTGAGCTATTTGGAGTTCATAGAAGAATTAAATTCAGTAGAAAACCAAAAACCTTTCTGTTATCCACCGAGACTTGAATATTTGATAGCAAAAGCAAGTTTGACAAAGAACCAATTCCAGAGAATTCCAACCAGAGAAATTCCAGTTAAAGAGCTTGGGTCTTTTTTTTTCCCTCTTCCAAGAAGCAAAAACCCATGTCCTTGTCAGATTACATCAATGAATCTTACTCAGGGCTGATTAGAAGGTTGTTGAGAGAAATTCTGGCTAAATTACAGAAGAAAGTCATGCATGTGCTCCTGCTGGACTTCCTCTAATTAGCTGTTGTGTTTTAGGAATGGTATTCCCCTATTTAATATTCTTACTGAGACATGCCAAACCACATGCCATTAGCTCACTCCTTGTGGTGGGCTGGAAAGGAGAAATTGGAAGCACAAAAGATAAAGATCGTGGATTGAAATAAGAAAAATTTACTGGAAACAGCAATGACATAAGAGATGCATGGTAACAGAGACAATATTAATAAAAGGGTGTACAAGAAAGGTGAATGATTCACACACAAGAGTTCACCACACAGAAAAGCCCTGACAATACCCAACTGCATGATGCTACCCTGACTGGAAGGTGAGGTGGTATTGAGTAACCTCTGAGTCCTAGCCATGCCTCTCCTGGCTACTGCAAAAATTAACCCTGTCCTGGCTAGAACCAGGACATTATCCAGCCCTTATTTTACACCACGTACATCATGCCCAGATCCTACACCTTCCAGCTATATACATACATATATACATATATATGCATACATATATATATATATATTTATATATACATATATACACAAGCTCAGGTATCATTTCCACAGTCAATGGAAGTTGTCTGTCGAGTTCATTTAGTCCATGGCTATGGGTTCTGTCTGTCCTAGATATCTTCCAGAGCTGAGAGCTGGTGAGCTGTCTGCTGGTTACAAGATGCATCCAGAGCTCACAAGTGGTGTATCTGAAGCAATCCATGCTCATTGTCTGTGGTAGTTATGGCATACAGTGGCAGTGTCATTCAGCAACCAGTATTATACAATTCAACATTACTGACTGTTCTCACCCAAAAATCAAGTCCCCTTGAGGTACACATTGCTCTTCCCCATCCCTCTGCATTATCTACCAAGTACACCCAGGTCCTTGAGTAAAAATAATCCCATAATTTGTTCAAAAGCTTGTTGTTGTTCAAGACTCCACTTAAAATTTTTCTTCTTCTGGGTCACTTGATAGAGAGGGCTCAGAATTCCACTGTAACCTGGAATATGCATCCTCCAGAAACCCCCAGCACCTATGTTTCCTTTTTGCTGGTTGATGGGGACATAGCTGCTATTTTGTTGACCACATCCATTAGAATGTGACAACGTCTATCTTCCCATTTTACTCCTAAAAACTGAATTTCACAGGCAGGTCCCTTGACCTTACTTCACTTTATGGCAAAACCAGCTTTCAGGAGGATTTGAATTATTTTCTCCCCTGTCTCAAAAACTTCCTCTTCTGTGTTCCCCCACATGATGATGTCATCAATGTATTGCAAGTGTTCTGGAGCATCACCCTTTTCCAGGATCAGTCCATGGCAGATGAAGGAACTGTGTTTCCACCCCTGGGGCAGTCAGTTCCAGGTGTACTGCCCACTCCTCCAGGTGAAAGCAAACTGTGGCCTGCACTCTGCTGCCAAAGGAATGGAGAAAAATGCATTAGCAATGTCAATGGTGGCACTATTTTTCTGCCTTGAACTCCAGTTCCTACTGAAGTTCCAGCATGTCCAGCACAGCAGCACTCAGTGGTGCCGTGACTTCATTCAGGCCATAAGAGTCTCCTGTCAGTTTCCACTCTCCACTGGGTTTACGTGCCAGCCATACAGGACTATTAAAGGGTCAGTGAGTCATCTTGACCACTCCCTGGCTCTCCATGAATCATCTTATGGATGGGAGTCATGGAGTCCTGGTTGGTTCAGTATTGCTGATGGTGCACTGTTGTGGTGCCTGTTGATCAGTACCTGCTGTTCTTTAACCTTCAGCAGTCCCACAGCAGAAGGTGTTCTGAGAAACCAGGCAAGGTATTCAGCTGTTTAATTTCCTCTGTCTACACAGCAGCTATCCCAAAAGCCCAACAGTACTCTTGAGTCTTCTCTGTCTTTTAAGAGTTTTATTTTAATAGTAAACTCTTGAAATGGCAGTGGCAGGAAAAAAGGAAATGTGGTCTAATCAAGACAATGCTGTTATCTTGGAAAGCTTGCAAACCTACATTTCTTCATCCACAAACTGTATTTACTTCAGGAAGGAGGAAACACATGAGGGAAGAAAAAAATCTACATGACAGTGAGTGCACACATGCACCTGTGTGTGCGCGTGTGTGCACGTGCATGTAAAACTGCATGCAAGACAATCTTAGAAAAACCATCTGGATTAAATTTTCAAAAGACATTTTGTTCCTGTTTCAATATAGGAAGGCATACAGCAACTCCTTGCAACTTTCACTTAGGTCTTCACCTCTCCAGATTAAACAGGAGAGATGAGCTTGTGAGTGGACTTTCATGAAGCTTACAGTAACACCAGTCAGTTTACACACTGCGATTACAGCTGTGGGTATCAGAAGTTAAAATTTGTGCTTCGGGCTCCTGGAGGTAGATATCTGTCCTGTCTGCACTTTGCCCTAAGGAGGAGGATATCTGTTAGTTGAGCTGAAGCTTTCTTTCTTGAGCAGCCACCACTGCAGGCAAAATCACAAATTCCTGCCTATGTCCTACTCACCTTGCTGAGTAAAGCTGCTTATACACAGTGCTCATTATTTATACACAGCAATGCATTACTAATCAAGGCAAGGCATGTCCATTTAACACTGTAGCTAATAATTGGAAAGCTCTTCTCTTTGGTGATGTTAAATATGTCCTGCCACCTGAGGACAGCTAAGAGATGTAGAAAGAAGACAAAGAGTGAGGGTAAGTGGTTGGTGGGAGGAAATGACCAAAGCTAAAGAAGGGATTGGTTCATTGGCCACGCAGAAGAATAGAAGGGAAAGTAATTTTGACTGGGATACAATGTTGGTTTCCATTTGGGGGATATTCTGGAGGATTTTCACAGTATACTTCACAGTATTTTTATTTCTAGATTCACATCAGCATCACCAGAGATGCCTGTTGAGTCTTCTGGAGGCATCAAAGGGAGACAATAATAGAAAACACTTTTCTCTAGCCTTTTTTGATATAGAAAATGAAAAGGACAGATGACTAAGGGTAAATATAGAAGAGGGTAGAAGAATAAAAGAAACCACATGCAGCAGGGAAGGGAACAGAATGGACTTTCAAAATTATCTGACCTATGCCTAAGCACTAGCTCAGAGTGATGAGGAGACTAGAGCAGGAAACAGTATGAGGATGCATTATTGTTCTGGCCTGAACCTTGTTTACAACAGTATCCCCTAAAGTTCAGTGAATTTGTGTTAGAGACCTTTGTAAAGGCTGTGTGTTATGCGCTTCCACTTAAAGTGTGAGCTTTGAAGAGATAATTAAAAATGGTTTCTCTGTCTCACAGAGCTCAGCTGTACATCCATTCCCTGTGGACATGCAGCACAACTGTTTGCATGGCCACCTGCAGAGTAAATCCACCTTCAGACTAACCTGGGGAGAAAATCTTTCAGCGAGACCCGTGTCCTCCATCTCTCAGTGCCTGAGTTGGTTTGTACCGGCTCAGAGTACTCATCACTGTGCACGTAAAAGCTTTATTATATACCATGATTATACACCACACATCCAACAAGGAAGGGAACCCTGGTGGTGAGGATGCATCTGCTGCTGGGGTAGTACCTGCAGCAGGAGTGGTGCGCTGGAGGTGGAATTGTCTCAAGATTGTCTTTTGTGCCAAGGTTTTCCATGGGATGTTTTAAGGATCCCTGATATATAGTGTACAGTGTAAGATGCAAGCAAAGAAACATTAAAAATTTTGTCAATAATAGACTGACAAGTGGAGAAATGCTAGCAAGGACTCATAATCATGTGATTTTTTAGTAACTCCTTTATCCTTTCAGATTTACTCTACAAGTTATGGTTTTCCTCTCTGTATTAAGGATAGTGTTGCTTTTGTTTCATATTAGATATGATATATTTTTAATCTCCAGATCAAGAAGAATACAGTCCTTTTCCCTAGATCCAGTGTGGTTTTCTCCTTGCTAGATGGATGGCTATTTTGGTTCCGTTCAACTAATGTTGTATATACTTCACAGGGTTTTGTTCTCTTTTAAAATTTGTGGTACTGAGACTGGTTTGTTACTCATATACAATATAAGCTGACAAGAGCCATAATACAGGATTATGATTATAGAGAATAATTCATAATCTTTTTCTTCTAGGTAAACAGATGTAGTTGGAAAGTATGTCTGTTTGCAAGGATGGCTGTCCTTGTTCAGTCCATAATAAAGCTGAATCATTAAGGAGTTTTAGGTTGTAAGAGAGTTCAGGCAGCTTCCTTGGTCATTTTCAGGCTCCAGATGTACAGCAGAAAAGTCATTTTTCTTCCTGCTGAATATATTAAGAATAATACATTGTTAGAGGGGAGAGCCACATGCCAGAAATAGGAAAATATTAAAGGAATTAACAAAGGAAGGGGATGCTGGTTTTAAATCCCACTTCTGTGGTCTTCTTTTTTTTCTCTCTCTGAAATCAAAGATAAAAATATCTGTATTCTCAGAAGGGATTGGAAGCATCAAATATTTTATAAATCCTGTTTAAAATTACTCTAGGTAAAAAAAAAAAAAACCACAACCTACAAATGCAATCCAAGAACCATAAAAAGAATTTTAACTTCTTGGACAGAAAAACAGATTCAGTGTGACTAAAACTAGATACTAAAACATGTTAAATGATGATTGTCATTTCAGGGTCAGTGGGGGAATAGAGAGATTTTTAAAATGAAGTCTAAATGCTTTTTTTAATTTTTGGTCATAACCAGGCATCTGAAAAAAACCAGTTATATTCACAGTTCTGTTTGAAATGATAAAATGCAAATGCATCCTTTCCTGTAGGGGCTTGTGTGCTCAGGATCCTTCCGCCCATCAGCAGAGCTCTTCCTACATCACTAGAAAAATAACCTGGTTAGGCACAAGAAAAACACTTCCAGAGAAATAACGTTAAAGATGTGGACAGGCTGGAGAGGGTCTAGAGAAGGGCCACAGAGATGACCAAAGGACTGAGAAGACTGCTATATGAGGAAAGACTGAGAGACAACTGGGTTTGTTCAGCCTGGAGAAAAGAAGGTTTAGAGGAGACCATGTCCCAGTATTTAAAGAGTGACTAGAAAAAAGAAGGTGACTCTTCTTTTACAAGGAATCACATGAAAAAGACTAGGGATAATGGATAAAAGTTAGTTCTGGGAATATTCTGATTGGACGTGAGGAAAATTTTTCACAGTGAGAACAACCAGCAGTTGGAATAAACTCACTGGGGAAGTGATGGTTTCCCCAACATTGAATACCTTTAAGATTCAGCTGGACAAGGTGCTGGGCTATCTTATCTAGACCATGCTTTTGATAAGAAAGGTTGGACCAGATGATCCTTGAGGTCTCTTCCAACCAAGCATTCTATGATTCTCTAATTCTGTGATTCTATGACTCTGTGGTCATAAATGATGGGGGAACACTGGAACTTGCTGGTTGCATGCGGTACAAAGGCACTGTCTATGGAAATTTAGTACGGATTTCCCATATCTGTGGGAATATCAGCCTAACCTGCAGCTTCTCTAATGGCTTGATAGTTATTTTTGTCTACTCTGTCTCATCTCTTCGTTGCTGCCAAATAAAAGCCAAAAGGTATCTGAACTTTTGCCTGTAAAAAAGGGATGATGCATTTTCCATCTAGGCTCTGTAAATGCTCGTTCCCTCATGAACTGTCACTTCAAAAGCTCATTGTTATTGCTGAAAATGAAATATTTAAAAATATTCTTGTCAGTTATACTACACTTTTCTTTTAAACAATGTCTCCACATACCTCTTTTAGCTAGGCTCAGACTTGCATGAGGCACTTGAGGTTGAAGTATCTCTATGCATTTTGGAGAGGGATGGGAGGGAAGGAGCAGGAGGAAGATTGATCTCCTTGGTCAGGGTCAAAGACACCCTGTTGCCAAATAGTTCTTACCATTGCCATGGATTGCCTTCCTCTCAGCATGCAACATCCAGACCTGGACTGTGGCTCTTCTTAGTTTCCCTCTTTGGAAACGTTTGCACAGGAAAAAAGCGTCCCTGAAGAAAAGCTGTTTGAAGGGCTAGCTGATGGACCACTAAAAGGGAAGCCCAGTCATGACATGAGATGGCAATACAGGTTTCATATCAGGAAGCCCTGCGTGTCAGCCTTATTATGCTGCTTATCCCAGCCACCGTTGCTTGTTCATATAATTAACTTCTGCAGAAAGAAAGCTGCATGTTTTAAAGCCTCAGCTAGGCATAAGGATTAAATGAAGGTTCAATAAACTACTTAGCAATGAATGCTATGGCACTTTGTTGGGAGCAAAACATGGGTGGAACAGGCAAGGGCTGGGCATGTTATCATTTCTGGCGTTAGGTTAATTGCTCTGCTGATACTTTGCAAACTGCTGACAGCAGGAGTGGTTTCTTGGTGGACTCTGCCCTTGTTGATGCCAGAGGGGAAAGTCTGGTTCCCAAATCTTTAAAAGCCTCCCTGAGAGTAGATCACTGGCAAATGAAACTTCTAAGTACACGATAGGGGAGATTCAGCAAATTAATCATAGAGGCTGTGTTAGGAGTTAAGTAGGATATTCAAGATTGTGTGTGAAAGGGAAGAAAATCATTGCTGTGCAGGGAAGTGTTCTCTAGATGCACATGCTCTGTGGTATTGGGCTCAGCTATAATGCCTTGTGGTACTAGCATTACACTAGATTCTAGTAATTGTGCTAGATTCCTATTTTTCCTCGTTTACTCCTGCATGCAGTGTGGGATGTCTGCCTACAGATGCTGCCAAGCGTAAGCTAAGGGGGATGCATGCCAAAGCTATGAATTCACAGGTGGGGCATTTCTAAGGCTGCTAATGAGAATGTGGTACCTTATTCCTTCCTCATGACAGCTCAGCCTGCTCTCTGAAAACCAGCTATTAGGGACTTTCAGGGTAGTCAGGTCACTACAGAGAAACATATGAGCCAGTCTTTTTTACCCCATCTTGTCACTCACTCAGAGAATCAGAAGGCAACTTTGCTCTCTCTGCTGCTCAGACACGGATTGGCATGATTTTATTTCAGATAACACTGCCTGACTTCGTTATCATGCCAAGTAAATGAATTATGAACACCTGTGGGCAATGGAGAGAATAAAAAAAGTTCTTATTGTAGAAAGTGTGATAATGAGTTAAAATATACAGTTACAGAAGTTGGGATTTGAACTCTGCTGCTGTTTTCAATAGTTGCCTGACCCAGACCCCTCTACAGTCGGTTTGCAGATGGTAATGAGACTTCGCTGAAACAAGCTATGGTGGGAAAAAATATTGTGGACGATCCATCTCCCAGGACTGAAGAGCATCTGTGAAGACCATGGTGAAAAAGGCATGCATTACTTGCAAATTTCAGACAGAGCAAGAAGTTCGACTCAGTTTTTTGTGAACATGTGCACGAAGCACATGGCAGAGTGAAATACTGCAAGGAGGGACCAGTACATGGCATTCTGAACCACCCACACCAAGGCAAAGTGGGAAGCGAGTGGCTGGGAAATTTGGAGGGATTTGAGCTTGGACCAAAATGAAGTGACAAGCTGAACTTTGGACTGTGCAAGTTCCAACTTGGATCTAAACTAATCAGCTCAGGCCCTTTTCTGAAAAAGAGATCTATTTTGCATGCCACAGTCCTCCTTGAAAGTATGTTTTTATGAATTTAGTTTTATGGTCTGGTGTATATGGAAATCATGTTATAAAATATATATGCAGAAGTGATCCATAGGGTATTCTAGAGGCATTTTAATGATGTCAGGGATTAGATTTGACTCCAGATCTCCTGAACACAGAATTGAAACCCGTTTACTGTCAGGAGAAAAGTGTTTTGGCGCAAGGTGCCAAAAAATCTCTTGCAGATATCATTTGAGACCAGTTATAAAATGGCAGGTGATAGCCCCATCAGTGAACCTAGTATGCCATGATTTGCTGTGATGAAACACTGTGGTTTAACTACTTAAAATGTTTCCTTAACATCTTGCCATGTCCTGGAAGATGGAGAGAACAGAGAGGGAGAGGGATGGTTTGCAAGCATGCATGACTGCCTGTGTAGTCTGGGTCTGGTTCAGTGGGTCTGGCTTTTTAGTTACACCAAGATGCAGAGGCAATAAAACTAGATTTATTAATTTGGCAGGGTCCAGAAGGGTCATGACAGGCTCCAGTGCTCACATAGTCTCTGCAGGAATTTGAGATGGTTCAAATGCAGGGACCATGCTAAATTCCTGTGCAAAGGAGCACTTTAACTAGAAAGCTGAATCCTACTGCTCAAATTTTGATTAATTTTAGGGTTTAGTCTGCTTTGTTGTTCACACTCTTCCTCTTGAAAACCACTGCTTGTATGTACATGTTGAAAGAGAGCACTTATTTGATTGTGATGATTTTCCTCTCCAACAACCATTTATTGACTTACCTCAAATTACAGAATTGGAAAACAGCTGACTGTGAGGCTATGGGAGCAAATACTGCATTGCACAATGAAGTGAAAAGTAACTGGAATTAAAAAAATCCACCCTGAACCTTCACTGAATGGTGCTTGGGAACAAGATTATGTTTCTGTATAGTGCAGCTAGTGTTTGACATGTCATATGGAAGGTCAGCATGCACTTTCAGTTAATGTACAGGCGCCACGTTTTCCTTTTCTTGGCCTTTCCTGGGTTTCAAATATGGTTTAAGCCCTCCCTTGAGGGACTAGATAGCAGCAATAATCACTTAATTTATGCCCACCCACAAGTGACCACAGGGGAAGTACACAAGAAAAACTTGACGTTGCTTTCATTGGGGAATAGAAGAAGAGATTATGTTAGATAAGAAAGAAGAGGGAGAGAATGAGAGACAAACATGTATATGTTTTTTTCAATGCTGGGGTTGGTGTATCCTCCAGACATTATTACAATAGCTAAGGCTGACCAGGAAAAACAGAGACTTTGCAAACCACATTAGAAAGAAATAAAAAGGTTTGTCTCACATTTCTGGAGATTGGTACTTGGCACTTGAAATGCATCTTGCATGTGGTTTGCACCATTGCAGTAAGAAAGAGCAACATTTCGCCTGATAGGTCTCTTGCAGTAAAAGTCAGAACCCCTAACTTTTGGCAATTTCCTTTGCTTCACTTTGCTCTGACCCACAAAGCCTCCAAAGAGCAAGTTCTGAAAAGGTATTTCTTCACCTGAAACCTTTGTCAGAATGAAATCTTCCAGGTAGCTCTAAAAGGGAAGACAATGTTAACTAGTATACAGCATTGCTCGTCTAATGGATTGTGATGTAAGTATAATTCTAAAACACTGGTCATTTTCTATTTTACAGCCAAAGTGCACTAGATACTACTCACTGTATTTCCCAACTGCTGGTTTCTTTTTCTCTTTTAGTTTTTCTTTTTCCTAATAATACTTGCTTTTAAAAAGGTATTCATGGATTTTTTTTTTTCCTGTCAAATTCTTGCTCTGGACAATTTGGAAAGTAGCTGCAGCCTAAAAAGCAATCATTTACAATGTCACTGGGACATTCGGAGAATTTAAAAATATGCCTTTAGTGGAGGTCGCTACATTAACAAAAAATTTGAAAACCAAGACATTGAAGAAAAGGGCCCCTTACCTTATAAAGTTTTACGACAAATGTGTCCTTGACAAATGCATGGAGGGTAGCTACAAAAGAAAATGTTATCTTAGATAAGAAGAACTAAGCTGCTAGAAAAAAGAGATGCAGCCACTGTGCTGCAGGCTCTTGCAAAAGAAATGGGGGAATAGTGTTTAGGACCAGCTGCTTCCATTGGCAAGTTGTCTTAGAGGTCCCCCATGGAGTTAGGACCTTCAAAGAAGTGGAAAGGTACCTAGGAAGGTGTGTTAGCCCAGTATCCATGTCTGGGGGAAAGACCTGATCGTTGCCCCCTGCCAGAGCAGCCTTTTGTAGCTGCACTAGTGGGAAATGGGTTTTCCAGGACCAGAAAGCCACTACAAGGTTTCATGTATGAATATGGGTTTCCTGAAGATATACCTTGTCCACAGGTAATTTCCTAAAGAGAGATCATATTTAGGAAGACTTATTTCATGCAATGTTGTGTTGAGTAGTGATGGGGGGACATGGAATGGGGAGGAGAAGAAAGAAAGAAGGACAAACTATGTTCTGCTCCCCTTGTTTGGAAGAAAGCTGTGTGGGTATGTTGTGCATAATCCTCTTCCATTACTATGAGGTCTAGAGCGGGACTGTGCTCCACACCTTCTTTTACCAGGGAAGCTAAGCTAGGCTATTCTTCCCCACCTCCAAATATTTTATTTTGAGACTTACCAGGGAGCAGCTGATAGCCACAGACCTCAAGAAGACTATCAGAGATTTCTCACTCCAGCCCCTTTGCTTTCTGTCTCTCAAGCGTTGCATATTACTGCTCTATTTTAGAATAAGGTTCACAGAGTTGGCTCAAGACAGCAATCAGCTAGCAGAGCACGGCATGAAAACTATCCCAAAGGGCCTCCAAGGGCCAACTCTGCATCCAGGAAAGTGCCAAAAAGCCTTGGAACAATGGCCACGAGCAGCTGCAGTGGATTTTTGCCACCTCAACATTTCTCTGTGGATGAAGAGAAGCTGAAAAAGGAGTAACTATTGCTGTGACCTTGCTTATGGCTCAAATGTCATGGAATCCTAATTTTTATTTAAGTGGGCCCAATTTCACTGAGATTTTAATTGGAAAAGACTGTAATGCAACAGAGCAGAAATTAACCTACAGAATGCATAATTCATCTCATTTGCAAAGGCTTTTATTGCTGATCCCTTAGGTCCTAAGCACATCCCAGTCTGTGTTTGGGATAAGAAATACCTGATTTCTCTTGTCCCTCATCAAATTAGACTAGCATAGCCAGTACATGGAAGATTACCATTCCCCAGAAAACTCTGTGTGTGGTCCTTGTTTCTGCTCAGCAAAAAAAAATCCAAATATTCTCTGGCAAAACCACCTAAGGTTATCTTAGTCCCAGGCCTATATCCCCATAGTTCCTTAAGGCAGAAGAATTCCACCTTGTTATGATTGAATTAGAAAAAAAAAAATTATAAAAATACGCTATGTTGCCCATCCGTACATGCCCCACATCACCTAGGAGAGAATTATTTATTCCTCACAGAGTGAAGTAGCAACTTCCATCTTTCCTCCTGAGCTACATTATATGAGTTCTTTCTCTGAATAAGAATATCTTTCCAAGACTGCCACCTTTTTCTGTGGACCTGTTACCAGCATGAAAGGATGTGGTACTGTGCTGTGGGAGAGTCTTTCCTTGCCTCTGCCTTGCTTTTATGTGAGCAAACCAACATGCTTTTCCAGAGGGCAAGTAAGCTGAGAGCTCCTTCCTCTTCAGTCCTCAGCATGTAATTCATCTCATCATCCTTGTTTTCTTTCAGTTCTTTAAAATTATAGCTATAAAGTGGGTCTATCCAAGCCCGGTGATGTATGCACTCTGTTTGATTCTTTTTTCTTGATCCATAGCTGAACTCACTGTACTAATAACTCCCTCCTTAGCATGGAGGTTTTGATGCTGGAACAGGCTGTCCCTGTTCCTGTAGTGCCACAGCTTTTTCTGCTATGTCCTTGGTGTCTCACATAATCTGTTTTTATCTGTTATCCACCTATGAAATGGCAGGAATAATCCTTGACTCACAGGTAGGATGAACTACTCTGTATGTTTAAGGCTACAAGGACATGAGCTGTGCTTATAACACTTCAGCTGTAGGAACAAAGTAGCTGAAACACCTAATACTGCAGTACATCAAGGGCAGAAGAGCAAATGCAAAGTTCTTGTCTTCTGGCATTCAGTGCAGAGGTTTCTCCTGATGTCCTGGAGGCCGTAATTATTGGACAGAAATCTTTCCGGGAGAATTTTGGATAACAGAAACATGTTGACACATCAGCATTGTAGGTCACAGGTGGAATATCTCAGACACAGCCCCTCTGCCATTTGAGCAGCATTTCTGCTGCTGTGTGAGGTTGTATTCCATAAGCATGGAGAGCACGTGGGCTTTTCAAAGATTTGGCTCTGTGTACTGGGCTGCAGCCTCCTCTTATTTCCCAAGCTTAGTTTGAAGCATAGAGTCAAACTGCTAAAGCTGAAAGAAGGACTAAAACTGGAAAAGAAGTCAAATTTCTAATTAGCAGTCCAGCAGCAGAATAATAACCTGGCCATACACCCTCCTGTTCCATCCACCTCTCCAATTGCAGAGCTCTTGCACTTAGTCAGCCCAGCCTAAGTCATCTCATAATTGTTCTTGTCCTGAATTCACTCTTTCACTGTTTCTTCTCAGCTCTTCATTCATCTGTGTTGATCAGTCGATTAAGTGTTCAGCGAAGCTACCCACCGTTTGTTTGACTTCATGCTCTTTATAGGCAGTGCTCTTGCTTGTAAAAATTGCTAACCAGCCCAAGCTGATACTTAAGACAGCCAGTAAACATGTCCTCACTAGTGACTGATGAGAGGTGTTTCTGCACACACTAATGAATGCATATATTGAGATAGACGCATTTTATTACATCAGGCTTTATACCACTTCCTCTGGGATGAATTTTATAGACTCAGTAAGATTTTTACAGCATCTGAAAAGACTCAGGTACTGAAAGGTAGATTTATGCACCCTCTAGTTTTTCAAATATAGTGTACAATCAGTGGTCAAGGGAGTTCAAAATGACCTCCCTGAGGTTTTTGCCCTTATAACCGCAGAAATATAAGTCCAGTCCTGAAGAGTGCAGAAATTAAACACATAACATGGTAAGAATTTAAAATGGGAAAATTTAGGTATTTTATGATCATTCTTACAAACTTAATTCAGCTTTTCATTCAGAAGAGGTCTGTAGATATAATCACAGATTGTAGTTTTAATTCATTTCATATTCATTGTATTATGTAGAGTTATTTTTATATTGATCATAGTTGACTATTAAATTACTAGTATAAGTTCAGCTTTTGCAGTTATTCCTAGCTTTCTCAAATGTGTTCTTTTGTTGTTCTCTAAGAAATGAAAATTTCTTGAGCCTGACTTTGCCATTGAGAAAAGACAGACTCTGAGATATGACCACCTAAATTACATGGAAGTATAACTAATTACCTGCTTTAATGACCTTTGAACTGTCAGCACAATGAAAATTAGCTTTCATAGAATCAAACTAGCCAAATTTTGCTCTCATTTTTCTGTACATTGGAGCTGAAGTACGTGGGAGGTACGTTTTTGAAACTGATAGCAAAAGTTAGTCCAAGACCTAAGCAATCCAGGAGAAATGTAGCAAGCTTTTGATAGTTGAAGGTCTGACTTACCTTTTGTGCTAGTATAATTTTGAACTTTTAATAGATTCATTTCTGATGTATCCTGATGTAACTAAGAGGAAAGTGTATTTCCAAGGCAGAAGGGAAGTTTGTTATGATAAAAAGTGAGTGACATTTTCAAAATTCTCCAAGCAAGTAATTAACTCACAAATTCAAAGCATAGATGTTCCCCACCCTGTTTTCTTCTTCCAGTATTATTTTAAAGGTCTCAAAAAAATGGCCTTTGCCTGTTTCTGTGAGAAATTGCTGTGCCATCTTAAAGATGGCATTGTCTTTAACATAACCTTCCCATTTCCTTTAAAACATTGCGTCTCTCAGTCTCTTCATGTTTGGAGGCCCCATGGAAAAGAGCTGATTCCCCAGTTGTATCACACAGCTCCAAGGAGGTAAGTGGTAGGTGAGGGATGTCGTGAATGTCACAGCCCTAGGCTACCTGGCTGCAGCAGTGTGTCACCTTGCCACACAGAAGGTTCTCCAGATGACCCTGCTGCCCTTGGGTGGGAAAACAGATTTTGGAAACCCTAACCAGAACACAGAAGTGACCTGGGAAGACAAGTCCCATTGAAAGTCTAAAGAAAAAAGAATCCGCTGCTGAAACTCCAGAAAGCAAACTGTGTGATGTGGGCTGGTCATGCACAGAGAACATATGAGGCAGGGTTCTGCCTAGAACCAACTACCCCAGGACCCAGGAACAGGCGTGGTGAACTGCTTTGAGCAGAAACAAGGTGTCCCCTCTTGCCTGACTGCAGGTGGCTCCTTGTGTATCTGAGAGGCAGCATCTCCCACTGGGTTTCTACATCTCGCTTGGCCTTTACTTTGGCAAAAGAAATTTAACTGTTGGGTGCACACCCATAAAAGTTTCCTGCCTCCAGCACATATGATGGTCTGACGGCGTCAGTCCTCCTACTAATGTTTTGCCAGAAAGCTGGATTTAATGTATGCTTCAAGTACATGTCTTATACAGCTGCTTTAAAAGTCTGCCTTTCATCTTCCTATTGCAATTCTATCAGTTTAGTGCAGGCAAACCTTCACTTGCTGTTTAAAAGCCTCTGAGGCATCCTCTTGTCTGTGTCACCACCCTTTGTGAGGAGTCTTACCTCACATTAATTATTGCTCTTGGATCTCCCCAAGTAGCTGAGTCTAGGGAAAGAAGAAGACAACCCCTTGCAGGAGTTACCCACATTTTACATTTATGTGCCATTAAGAGTTATGTGCCATCCTGTTGAGTTTTAATGGCTGTAGATTTTTTTCTGTAGACCTCTGTACTAAGAGCAGTTCAAACAATACAAAAGTCTTCGATAATGGTTAGTCTATTTCTACAAACATATGCAAGATAAAAGATCCTTAGCTGAAACTATCCAAGAGCTTCAGAGAGTCCAGCCAGTTCTTCCTCACAGATGTGCTTTTCATCCCACTCACGAAAACTCTCCTTCATCAGGGCTGAAATTCTGGCCCTGTAAGAGCCAATTTAGCACTTTATTGCTGAATTCAGCAGGAGCCAGATCTCTGCCCAGATGTTCCTCCTTTGCTTTAACATCTTCCTGCACTCCTGGGCTCCTAGTGCCACTTTGTTGTGCTCCGCTTCACACACTTCATTCCTTTTTTTCTCCACAACTGACAAACAACTATTTCTGGCAAACAGCGGAAGTGGCAGAGGATGCTTGCTGGTATCCTTGCCAGATGATGTTTTCATACAAGTGGGTCAGTGTCATGACTAGTGCAATCATTCTGGGGGATAACTGTGCTCTCATTCATGACAACAATCGGGCTCTCAAAATCCCTCACATAAAATAGCTGGCAGGAGCATCCTGTTATCTCTCTGTTTTGACTGTGTTTAGCTGGTACAGGCTACTCTGCCTCATGCACGCTGTGCACTGGATACAGCTAAGTGAAGATTTCAATTTAATTCTTTAGAATTGCTTTTTTCTGCTGGGTCTGATCTAATTGCCATCAGAATGCATAGCTGGCACTTCAAGTGGTAACAGGAAGACCTAGGAAATGCTTTTGAGCTTTAAAGTCTCCTTAGGACAGCTTCTTCCCCTTCAGAAAATTTGCTAAGCTTCTAAAACTTGTAAAAATAATTGGTCAGTGTGGGAGAGAACTTAGACTGTAATACTAATGTGCTAAAATTCAATCACTGCGCACACCATGGCATCACTTCAACAGATACAGCTTAGCAAGCGTTAGATTTATAGCCTTTTTCTGACAGCTGGGTCTGCAGAGATAAATTCTTCAGCAGTTCTCAGGACTTTCCTGGATCGTTCTCAGTCAGACAGATCTCATGTCTCCCTTTCCAATCGTAATAGTATTCGACATACAGTTCCATTCTCTGGATGTCTTTTCTTCCTTTAGTGTTTGGATTTTAGCACTTCATTTTCCCTGAAAGTTTTGGCAATCTTCAGGGCATTGCCTTAACCTTTGATTGGTGGACTTTGAGACAACTTAGCTGAATATTTCATTCAAGACAAAGAGTTGCATCTGCGGGAGTGTTTCTTTGAGGACAGACAACTCTTGATTAGCACCTTGGGATGGTAAGGCTGGCTGTTACTTAGCACGTTTGATGCTTTGGTTTCTCCACACTGGTCAGCTCAACACTTTGTCTGCTGGGTCTGGTTCAGTTTCTGTTCCTAGTTTTAGCATATATTATAGGGCAAATTCTGGACTGGGTAGGACTCAGATTACTATTGTCATTCCCAGTTTCTCTTTTCTGGGTGGGTATGACAAGTTGATCTATTTATTTTGGTAAAAAGAGTAATTAATGGAGATATTGTGAATTCCTAGTTGGACCACTTCAGTGTTTCTCTGGGACCAGCTGTAACTGTTTCAGGTAATTGAAGTGTGTAATGGGTGTAATTAAACACAGCACTCTTAACAGCTAATTCCTATACCTGGCAGGTCTTTGAGCTGTGCCAGTTTTGGAGGCACAATATGTGCTGTGCCTCTGGCAGGTCTTAGCAATAAATCTCCAAGGAAACCCCATGAATACATAGAGTGTAAAAATCTCAGTCTGGTCATGAGCTATTGGCACACTCAAAGGTCAGATACTGATGCGATGACCTTGAGCTGAGATATAATGTGATGAAATCAGAAACATGCAATTTAAAAGGAAGATAGCAATTTCCAATACGTAAGCATGGAAGGATGCCTTAAAGAGTGATTAATGTGGCATCCCATTAGCTTTAAGTACTACAGAACATCTGGCATATTTTCCCCTTGACTACAAATTTCTGAGCACTGGTGTTATGTCATCTCACAGAACTTATTTTTTCTCTGTCTCTGTAATCATCTCAGCAATTGGTGTTCATATGAAAGTAATTGTATAAATGCATTTGATTAGATTAACTTCCACCTATTACAGTTTTGGTTTTTTTAAATATAGGTATTTCCCTTCCAAAAATAATTCAGAGGAACTGATGTGCATATAGTGCCATATGATGGAGATTAGAATTCCTCAGCACTCCCAAGCCAGCACATGTCAGTACACCTAGAGTCCAAATGCTATACCTGGGGTTGATCCACTGACCTCCTCTCACGTAGGTACCTGGGCAATGTTTTTTTCATGGACGCAGCCAACTTACTGAAAATTTAATGGAATTCTGGGCATTACTGGCATTACTTGTTCAAGTTTTGCTGATTTGCATTACCCTTGGAGATTTCACTTCTCAAAAGTCAATGAAAGAGTGACAAAGACCAGGCTGCACCTCACAGTGACCTTTGGGCTCTCTCTTCTGTTACCACGTCTAGAGTGCTTTAACATAGAGCAGATCGGGTCCAAGTGTAAGAGGATAAAGTCAGAGTGATTAGGGATTTGTCCTATGACTTCAGCACTGTTGGATCGTCTTGAATGCCTTAAAAGCCCTCATGAATTACGGACGTAACTGTGCACGCCAACACACTTTTTTGGTATGTTAAAAAATAAAATATATAAATATATATATATAAAAAAACCACCCAAAAAACCCAAACAAACAAACAAAAAAAAATAAAACAAAACCACAAAACAAGAAAATAACCCAACACCTCAATATGAATTACACCCTTTATGACTTTCCCTGGCTCCTGCCCTATAAGTGTGCTGCAGAACTGTAGATGGTGGCAGCCACAATGGGGGCAAAGAGTAGATCCCAATCCTCACAGTCCTTTTCTGACTGTGCCCAGCATCTCGCCCTGAGGGTTGTGCTACAGTCATTCACCTTGGACCATTACAGAAAGAATTTCTTAAAAATACTTACCTCTTAGATCATGTCCCTACCTCTCACCCTACCTCTGTTTTGAAGAGCAAAAGAGGGAAACATCTTCCATACAGGCTAATCCCAGATGGCTCCTAACCACCCACTCTCCCCTTTTCAGCATCAGTGGTTTTGCTACATGACGTCACTTGGGTGCTAGACAAATCTCAATGTGCAAGAATTGGGATTCAAGGAAGTCGCCTGAGGGAGTATGAGGAGGAGAGGAAATAAATGTACTAAACCTAGGATACGTTAGCACCAGTTCCTCACTGCTGCACTTGTTAAGCAAGAGTGACAGAAATCAGTAGCATGGAGAAAGGGAAAGTGGCCTCCTTCACTCCACAGGCCCTTGAAGTAACTTGTGCTTTGTTACATTTACAGAGTGGCAATTGGTCTGCCATTGCACAGAAAATAGCCACAAAATGTACCTTTTTGGAGGTTGTTTGGGTTTTGTTTGTAGTTTTTTTGTTGGGTTTTTTGGGGTTTGTTTGGGGCTTTTTGGTGGTTTTTTGTGGGTTTTTTTTTTGAGCGCTACTTGCTGTCTGTGACCATCTCATCCCAAGTGTGTCCTAAATAGGAACAGCTCCTGCAAAGCAAGTGTTACAGGTAGTTTCCTCACACAGCCATGTGCCGTGATTTCACGTTGAAAGAACAACTGTTCCACTCTCCTCAGGAAGACCAGGCAAAACTAGTCAGAGAGGAGTTGCCTGTCCCACCGAGCCACTTGCCCATCATGGCAATGTGGTGCAACAAAGAAGGGTGGAGAATATACCACAGATAACCATAAACCTTTTGGGGCCTCTGTTCCTTGGGCTTACTCTGCATCTCAGCTTCTCATCTGAAAAGCAGGGAGAATGGTACTCCACCATCTCCCATCTGGGCTGTAAGACACTACGCATTTCAACCCTGTCTCATGTTCTAGGTACCAGTTAAGTATTGTCCATTATTGTGCATCCAAGCAGACCATAGTTTCTTACTTTTCTTTTTTCTCACAGCTGGCTTCAATGGAAATACCCTAATTTACTTTACCTGTGTATCACATGCCTTTAAAAAACAGATGAAAGTTTTGGTATCACTCAAATTCAAATAGGCCCTATAAAAATGCTCTGAATGGATTCTTAGCTCCAGAGGCGAAATGGTCCTCCGTGTCTTGAGGGATTTTTGTTGTTCTCTAAGTCATTTTATACAAATCTAGATCTACTATCAGTGGTGTAATTAAGCTCTGTGAAGTCAGGGGAGATAAATTTTGAGATGAATTACATGTTTGGAATTCTTAATTAACCTTTCGATCCCTAGGTCGTCCAGAACAGGTCACCCAACCAAAATACCACACCAGCATCCAGAAAAGTCACAAGAAATCCTACTAATAGGATATAAGATTAATAGTAGAGAGAGAGCATTGTAAGAGGTTTGGATTTGGATAAGCATGCACAAAGTTGGCTGCTTATCTGAAATGTATCCAAATGACTGTTGTCTAAAAACCTTGTAAAAATGAGCCTTGTAAGGTGACTTGTCCTAGCTTTTTGGTTTAGTTGGTCAGAAAGGGAAAAATGCAAAATATTTCCAAAATATTTGGAAAGTGCCCAGTGAGGAGATTCCTCTTCAGCAGAAACAAGGCACTATAACAGAGCTAGTTAAAGGCAATGGTTTTCACTTATTCTGCACAATGTTAAATGCACACAAACCCCTTCTATTAATATATGTTTTCAAGGCTGCAAAGTCATGGACCTGTATCAAGAAATGCCTAGATCAAAATCATCTACACACCTTCAGTTCATCCCATTCAGAGGCTAGATTTTTTTGGTGGTCCACAGCTCCTCAGTGCCATCCATACAGGCCGTGATGCACTCACCCTGCCTCAGACCCTGGAGGCAGTGGATGGTGCTCACTTAGGGAGAAGCTGTGCAATCCATCGCTGCCTCGGTGTTGGTCGTGTGTGGTCCCACACCTCGTTTACCACTCACCACTGCAGGAAGAATCATTTCTGTTTTTATGAGCCTTCCTGTGAAAGTTACAATCGGCAGTGAGTTGCTTCGTGGGTGTTTAGAAATATCTGCTCACAATAACTCTTACAAATGAAGAGTAATTCAGCACCTTTCTACACGTAAGGAATATAAGGCAAAAAAAGCAAGTTTCCCATGTACCACAGTTGCAGCTTTAAATGTACGGCATTTCTGCCAGTCCGACTGAAGGGGTTGTAGGCAAAAATCAGAAAATGGAAAGTTAACAATTCCTAACTCTGTCAGTATAGGGGTTTGGGGACATGAGGGAGAGTGTCTACTCCATTTTTCGCAGTGAAAAATCCAGATTTGGAACAGCAATCATTTCTGAATAGTGTTTGCTGTGCTGTTGCTTTTGAATGTGAAAATCACTTTGTTGCCAGTATTATTACCTTAAGATAGAGATAAGTGAGAAGTGTGGTTGAAGGGACTACCTTAGCATTGCACCAAGGTCCTGGACTTGGGAGGAGCTGAAATTTCTCCACAGCAGTCCTCAACTGCCTTCAGCTTGTGTTTTTCCCAGTCTCCTGCCTCACTGGGAACAGTTTTTCTAGTTTCCTCAGCCAACAAGGACATTTAGCAAGGGTAACGAGCATGCTCCTGGCTCACCTAGGATTCAGATCAGGTTTGATGAATCCCCTTGAAATTCACTGCAGTCTCCTTGCTGGCCCTCACACTAGGTTTTGGTCCCCTGAAAGCCAAAACAGATGAGTAGTATGGAAAGGCACAGAGTAGCATCTCACCAAGATCCTACATTGAGTCATGGCTGAGGCATACCTGAGATCCACACCCATATCCCCTCATTCAGGTGAGCATCTGCTGCCTCTAAGTTATGCCCCCGACATAAGCTGTGTGGGCTCAGTGCAGATGTGAGGAGGGGTGTCTGTTCCCCATTCTTCTGGGAATATTTTTCTGGGCATATATGACAAATACGCTGATTATGGCATTTGCCTAGGCGGAGATTCTGCTTGCATAAAACTGATCTTTTAAACTTTGAAAATCCATTCTGGGAAGTTGGACAAAGGCTTGTTACTCCCTACAGCAAAGAACATTTTCGTGTGCAAGATTCTGTCTCAGTACCAGTATTTCACACAGTAAATGGTGGGACCAGGAAATAAATATGGGAGAGAAAGGGAAAGTTGCCGACGTGAGGTATTTCCTTGAGACGTGGAAGGCTGGGTTCACCCATTTCAGAGTGCTCTGTCCCTTTATTCGCAGACAAGAAAAATTCCAGGAGGATAGTTACTCTTCCTTTGGCAAACCCTCCTGCTTCCCAGACCTTCTTTCCCAGCTCCCTCTGCAGAGGCCTCATCCATGTTAAAATAGGTGAAGTATGTTGGCACTTACTGTAGGTTAGTATTTGAAAACAAAGCCAGGCAGACTTTGTTCCCGGGAATCAGTGCTGTTGGCAGCATGCATGCTCATTCAAGGCAGCTGCAAAACAAACCCTGTTCCCGGTAGCTGTTATTACTATGAGAATGTAAAAGGTTCTCATCCACCACAGACAGGAACTGGTACTTGTACTAAAAACCAATATGTACCCACTGCAGCAGCATTAGCAACACTGCCTGCACAGGCTGTTCCTAAATACAATGTAGTCTTTTTCAGGCTTAGCTCTGATTCATTACATGAATGTAAAGCTCCGCGGCTGATAAAACAAATCAAATCAAAACATCATCCTTTTCCTTGGAAGATGTTCTATGTCCTCACAAAGAGGAGTTTTCTAAGTCAGAAAGCTCTGCAGTGCAGTGCAGATGTGAACTCCAGCTGCTCCCTGAGCTTTGCTGCATAATAGCGAGGAAAACATGCCATATCCACCCCTGGCGTTACTTTTGTGGTTTGATTGGCAACACTCCTGGGATGAACTTCCCCTAGTGAGTTTAAACAGACTCCCGACTGTGAGAACAGGAATGGATGCAGAGGGGTCCCCAGACTCAGCACACTGCTATCCTGGAAACCATATCACAGCACAGTGTTGTCATGTGCAATTGCCAAGTACTGCACCTTAATGAGAAGAATAACATGCATAAAGTATGTTTGTTTCTATATGCAGGTTACTGAACATTGTCTTTCCTTGATGTCCATACAGAGAATGTAATGCGTGACAATATAGCTTAGTGTTATGCAAGATCATTTACACTTAGGAAGTGTTGTAACTATGTTTTCTCTTTCTTGTATCATTTTGCATCGTCATTTCACTTTAAGCAATTGAACAGATCTGCAAGCCAAGCAGGCAGGAGAAACAGGAAAGCGAATACTCATTAATAATGCTGGTAATGCCTCCATTAATGTCTGTCACTGCCAATCTCTAGCTCAGTGCAATTATCAAACATCTGATGGGATGAGTGATAGCCTGGTGCCATGCAGCATGCAGCCTTTGAAAAGCAGTGAGGCGAAGCTAGTACATCTGAAGGGAATTAATTGTAAATTGATGGCAGCCAGGCAATATTGAAGCAGCAGCCGGAACAGCTGTTGCTGATGTTCTCCTGTTTGAATCCATTCTGTCATCCTGTCTAAGCCAAGCAGAGGCTACCAATACATCCCGCATATGCAGAAAAACTGACCACTTTGCCTTGGCTGGCTTGTTCATGGTGGGTTCTTTGGCTTAAGATGATGCCTTGTTTTTTTAAGTTTGCTCTGATTAAGCTGGTAATTGCCTTTAATTACAGCCTTCCCCCCATTATCCTCTCTTTACATCTTCTCATTTTACAGTACAATAAAAACTATACTAATTCTTTGCCGCATAAGATTTAAATTTTAACCCTCCTCCATTTCATGTCTACAAAGCAATACTGAAATAGGAAGGGGAGATAGGCTTAGCTGAGCCATGGCAAAGCTTTCTGTCCCTCACTCCACAGCAAAACACTTATTGGGGGAAGTACAGGTGTCTAATCCTAGCAAAGAGCTGCACTAAATGATCCATAGAAAAAATGGGGAGAAAATAGTTAAGAGCAGATTAAAAGGTTTAATGAGTTACACAGGGACAATGTTTTATCAGGAGGGAAGAGGCAAGGGTCAGCTCCAGCCATCCACCCACACGTTCCTTCATGCTTTCTCTATCTAGTGAATCATGTGGTTTTCAGAAATCACTTTCATGAGGTCAGTGTGTTCACTCTGCCGAAAAGAATTGCACTCCTCACCACTTTCCTCAAAACAGTAGGACTGGTGCTTTTCTCTCATGCTCAGGCTGTATAAATCCAAAATTATTCCACAGAAGGTAACTGAGTTCTACCAATAAAGGGAAACAGGCTGAAGTTACTCAACACCGATGATTATATCATCCTGGAATCTGATTCATGGGCAAGTCTGACTACAGAAATGAAAAGTACTAAAGTGCAATGGATGTGATGATGTACAAGAGATAAGAAATCATCAGTGTCTTAGTGTACAATAGCCATTTTGGTAGCAGAGCACAGATTTTTGCATCCCACTGAATACTCAGCTGACATACAGATTTCATGATAGGTCTTAAGGAAAATTTTACAGAGAGCTGAAAGTGAATTTTAGTTCTCTGTAAAGCAGTGCCCTGATGTGGAAGTTAGTGCAATCATCCAGAGCTCCATGTGTTTATGCAGCAGCATAGCATCATATTGTATCTCTTGGAGTGATTCTAATAACACAAAAACTTTTCCATTAGATTTGTGATTATTGTTTATGTTACGATGTTCCTAGAGACCCCAAGGCTACATCAGAGTCCCAAGCCTTTATATTCAAAGTGGTAATGCATTTTCCATTTATATTTCATAGCAGCGTATTGATATATTACTTTTCATCTCAAAGATGCTGTAATCACACCTCAATAAATGGTGTAGTCACAGAGCAGGGTAGAAGAGTGCAAGTGCTAAATATTCACTATGCAGTACAACAATGAAGAGACTTTAGCCCAAAACAGATCAATAAATGTTTTACTTATAGAGTGAGTGCTAAGGGAAGATGATTGTCCATGCAATCCAAACAAGAGCAGAGTGTTTAATATCTGTCTTGAAAGATTCATGGGTAATAAGCTATACAGTTTCTGGATTCCTTGTACAAATATACATATGTACATGTGTGTATATATATACACATAAATATATATATATATATATATATCAGGAAATTATCCTGCTTGGGTATGAACATGAGCTGCAGCACCATGCATCCAGTTGGCCAGCATAGCCAAGGAATATCACATTCATCCATTTTTTTTCCCAACTACATCACTTCCTTTCTAGCACTGCTGAAGTTAAACAACCTCAGCATTACCAGTTCAAATCCCTATACAGTGGTTTACGTAACTGTGCTTGCAAAAATTGGCTTAAAATGCTTTGTAAGCTGAACCTTTCAAGGTCTATTACATAGCTCAGTAGTAGCATTCTTGTTACAGCAAAACAGTTCTCCTTGCAATAGAAGTTGTCAGGGTTTTGTTATTCTTACTCCCCATGTCTTCAAAATTGGGATGAAAAAGCCCCAAACTCTCATTGTAGGTGCCACACACAATTGGTATGAAAAAGCAGCACTCCTGACACCAATGGCATAATTTTCTCAGTTGAGAAGAAAGCACGGGCACTGAGCTGAAATGCATTTGAGCTCAGTAAACTGTTTTGTTAAGTCTATTCAAAGACTAACAAAATTTTGTTAGTTCAGTGTTGCCCATGGAATCTACAATATTGCTTACAACGATCTTCAGCCGAAGATGGAATTTGGCTCTCATATTCTGTTTCTCACAGTGTGAGCAGGAAAAAAACCCAAACTGAATTCAATATTTTCTTGAAATATTTCTGGATGACAAATAGGCAGAGTTCTTGTGAGCTGCCATGAGACATTCTACTTCAGACATGAAGTGCCTGATGCTTATGAGAAATGTGAAGATACATGACAATGTGCATTAAGATTTCCACAAGCCCTACTCCGTTCTGTTTCCTGCCCATCTTGCTTACTGATCATAGCATTTTCTCTAGAATGGGAAAAGTCTCTCTAATGACAACATTAATCTCATACATGTAGGATGGTTATAAAATTTGCAAGTGCAAAGGACATGTATTGTTAGCAGCCATCACCTACCTGACATTTACTATGTCCACATATGGATTAAATGTCAGTGAATTTCTATAGGGTCAGCAGAGGAAAATGAGGATGATTTAAAAGCAATGCTTCCCCTCTCCTCACCCTGCCACCATAAAGAAATGTGTACACTGGATGCCTCTGAGCTTCCCTTATAGAATCAGAAAATTTTATCTCAACACAAGAACTCCATGGGTATGGGCACATAGAATCACGGAGTCATTTAGGTTGGGAAAGACCTTCAGGATCATCAAGTCCAACCACTAACGCAGGATTGCAAAGTCCAGCACTAAACCATGCCCCTAAAGTGCTATGTTACATTCTAGGCCAGCAGCTGACCTTGAGCATGAAACCTACATGTCATGGTCAGAAAACCTCCCTGTTTGGTTGGCTCACAGACCTTGAATGGAAATAAGGAGTCTGAATTACAGTAACTGTGCAGCCTATGAGGAATAGTGCATTCTCAAACATCTATAGCGCCTCACTCTCTGATCATTTGCCTTATCTGCTCTGCAAAAAACCCAGCATGTCAGATCTCTTGTGATGACGTTTAATGTAATGACATAATGTATTGCCCCTTAAAGTGTTAAATTTCCTTATTAACCATTATTACCACATAGTGATCTATCACACATGGCAAAGAACAGCTGGTTTTCAAAGAGTTTCAAGACTCAGTAGTGGGATAGAACAAGCAATATGAAAAAAAAATGGAAAGATTGTTGTACCTAGCTTAAATACTTTTTATTTGGTTTTATGCCTTCCCTTGATACATTGGACATATTCTGTTGTGACTGAAGTGTGTGTTTGAGTGACTTAGAGTAGCTGTGATGGTCTTCTGATAGAGTAAAGCATCATGAGGGAAGGGAAGTTACGGTCTCTGTGTGCACAGCTACCCAAAATACCAAAGCAGCAGGCTCTGCTGCCATTCATCCTTCATAAGGGTCAAGATCTTAGAGAAGGAGGTCCAGTGACATGGCTGGGAGGAGGAAAAGGGTGTGCTAAAGCTTGATCTGGCAGTGCAAGTCGGATAACCCAACGTCTTTTTGTCTCCAATCTTTCCTTTCCTTTGTGTTCTGTATCCTACTAGTGATCTTTCTGTTCCTTTTCGTGACCTTGTTGCTCCAAAAACATTTGGATGGAATTTATTACTCCTGCCTGTTTGTTTGCAGTGTGGATCAGCCCTTCATTCAGGGCCCATGCAAGATTGTAACTCCAGGACTGCATTTACAACACTGGGATTTTGAAACCCTTATGCTGATCGCCTGTCATTTGGGGTCCTGATGGCATCAGCTCTGTCTTCCAACAGGAAACTGGGTCATACCATGTTCTCAGTGCACCTGGGTGAGAAATGTTTTACCTCTCCCATAGCAGATGTTAAAAGCCTGCATTTTTCTCTTGCTGTGTGTCAGATCAAAATTTTTCATTTCTGATTAGGGACAGTCTCCTTCCTTGATAGTCCCAAGTCTGAGGCATTCATTTGGGATGGTGAGACTCTGGGTTTAAAGCCTCCATATGTTCATATAAGTTGTGCTGATTACAACTAAACCTGGCTTTTGGGTCTATCCAAAAGCAGGTGCTACATTATTGACTACCTTGTCAAAGAATGCCCTGAGTTACATTCCTGATGAAAACATCAGAAACAGTGAATTTCTGCAGCAATGAGCAGAACTGGGGTCAGTGAGCAGGCCAAGTATTAAAAATATTTCATTAAAAAATTCCTGAAAACAGGGAAGCATCACATTCTTTAAAGTAGTTGCATATTAAAAGATTCTAAATGCCAGTACTGCAGGTACTATTTTCCCTCAAAAAGCTCCATTTGACTAGATGAGCTTGGGTCTGCTCTTACAGTGATGTAATTCAAGTAAAATGTTCTACTGTACCATCAGCCACTGGAGACAGAGGATCCCATTTTTTTTCATCATACCTGGTCCAGATGGACTGCAGTATTCTACATGTGCCAAATATTTTCCATGCAGAAGGTGGACACACACGTTCTTCTAAGCCAGCCTACCCTTTGTATACTGCTAGTTCAGTCCTGATCCAGTTCTTTACAAACACCTTGAGCTAGGCCTTTCCTCCTTTGAAGGAGTAAATAGTTCCTAATAGGGAGGAAGTCCATCCTACAACACATTGTTTTTTCTTTCCTAATTATTTTAGCAGGTACAGCTGTTTTCCAGTCTGACTGAAATGCTTTAAATGGCTCTTTGCTCAAGTCAGAGAACTTTCTCAGCAGGAGGTAAGGCAGCCGAGCATTTGGTTGTTTGCTTTATAAAAAACAAAACAAAAAAAACACTTTAAATCCTTTTGCCTGACTCTGCTTAATTGTTTTGGAGTCCTTGGCAATTGCCTTTGTTGCTATGTAACTTACAGTTAATGTTGACCCAGCAGCTTCCAAGTTAGCCTCATCACCTAACACCAAGGAAACCCAACTGACTGGTAAGAGGCACTCCAGGGACACTCCTACTGCAAAGGCAACCCATCATGACTTTTAGTAAAACAGTCAGAGTTTGGACTCTGTTTTGCTGCTTTTCTTTTAGACTACCGACTTTAATTCAATCCATAGAGAGCATGAGTAAAAATCACTAACATCTAAAGGCTTCTCAATGACCTCTGAGGTCATGGTATCTTGTCCTGTTGCTGAGAAACAGATAACCTTGGTTTTGAAACTGCTGCTGTAATTTCCACCCTTTGTCAATAAATTCAACAGAAAGTCCAACATTGAATGAATGTGAAAACCAAACTGACTCCACTGGATCATCATGGAGGGATGCTGGTACAGTGCCAGAGTCCTTCTCATGGACTTTTGATGTTGGAGCTGTATTCTCAGTAAATGGAAGACTGCTGAATTCATCTTCCATGATACTTGAAATTGTGTCAGTCACTTCTTTGAGATGTTTAATGTGCAGTACAGAGATGAAGGCCTTTTTCCATCAAGGACTAAAATGCAAGGAGATTCAATTCATGGGTTCAGACCTGCAGATCTGTTCCTGTCTAAAGAAATGCCCTCCCGAAAGAGACCAGTCAAGAGGGAATAGATTGGAATAGAAAGCAGGACACCCTTCTGGATGCTGCACAAGCATGGCCATTAAATAGACCTATTCATGCTACCTCTAATTAAGATTTAATTGGCATTGTCAGGTGTAAGAAAAAAATCCAGGCACTTGGGTGTTTGTCAAGCACCGTGGAGGTCTTTTTTGTCCTATCACAGATACTGAAAGAAAAAATCATGCCTTACACTGCATGCATTGCATAAGCAATATGTGTGCCTCCCAGGATGGGTATTTAAAAGGGTTTTCCCTTGTGCTTAGACTCACAATGGAGCTGTGGCAATTCCAAAAATTTCTATACCCTAGCCTGAAAGTTCTTTGCCTACTCCAAATGCACATCAGAGCAATTTAACTGGGATGTCTCTCTACAATTACTGTTGATGCTACCACTTGGCAATTTGCTGCACTTTGTCTTTATATCTCAGTTTTCAAGAGCATAAAACTGCATCAAATACTAACATGTCTCCCATTGAGGAGTTTATGTCTTCATTATATTTTGTTTAGCAAAAATACCCAGGTACTACAGAGGGCTTCAAGGTAGAGTTTTATGCAGAGAGATAGATGAGACATCAGAGCAAAATTTCCTTTCAGTGTATCATTACCAGTGTTAGAAGCCATGAATATGCAGTCAGGGACAAATAGGACCTATTCAGGATGGAGCTGGCTTTCTGTGTGTCCCTGGTAATCAGAACACCTGTAAATTATTTTAAATCCAATGAATTATAGGAGAAGATTAAAACCACAATTGTTATTGGTCTGTTGCTACAAGGAATGACTTGAGAAGAATAGGTGAAGGATGCTTTCTCCCTCTGTAAATCAAAGTGCATCTATAAAATATTATATCCTGTTACAATCTAGTTGATGTTCTTGCCTCTAAAAGCTGGTCATGCAACCAATGTAATAACAGAGTTCGACACTATTCAGCACTTAGCTTAGGCTGAAACATCCAAGTTACTGATTAGATCACACTATACTTTGTTAATTATCCTTCGTGTCTCTCCCTCTGTGTTGCAAGCCAGCAGATGAGGAATTATAGGAGAAAGAGCAGTGTGCGGTTCTATTACGTATCATCACTAGTTGTATTATACTTCCAGAAGTTATCTTTATTCTGTTACATATTCACCAAGTAGAATTGCAAACTGAAGTACTACAGCTGAGACATTTAGGCCGCAGCTTTAACTTTTAAGGGCTTTTACAAATCCTGAAGCAGCTACTAAGGACTTTACAGGGCATCTCAGTGCCACAATGGTTAAAGCACCAGTAATTGGAGTCTGTGACTTGCTGACAGCAGCAGAATAACCCTCTAAAGCCCCAGTGTACCATATTTCTGTGCATAAAGTCTGCATGCAC